>NC_056733.1:1672441282-1672536282 GCF_019279795.1 Protopterus annectens | reverse complement strand
GGAAGAACAGGTGGTTTTATTCAGCTGGAGATCTGTACCACTAATTAACACACTGAGTATGAAATATTAATGAAAGGGATGCCAATAATATTTTGAAAGACATACCATAGGATTAATTGCTGTGTAGCCGACATGCTAAGCCTGCACAGTGCAAACATTTAGTTAAGTTTAGCTAATTGAATACCGATGCTGCTCATCAAACCTATATGTTTGCAAGCATGGTTTCTTGGTCAGCAATATTGTTTCCAGCCATGGAAATATGCTTCCATGCATGAGCGCAGGATGTGAGCTAAGTTACTTGCTTATAGGCAAAGCTAAGATACAAGCACTTGCTGTAGCATGGAAATATTAATGGCAGATGCAGTGAAAGAATTCTGAAAGAGAGGAAATGAAATGGAGGGATTGTATACCAGAGAAGGGGAAATGGGTAAAGTGTAATCATATACTGTAGGCAAATGTGTGGTGTCATAGAGGCATTGCTAACATAAATCCTGCCATATTGATATAATGATAAATAAAATTTCAGTGAGAATACTGGTGTTATGCACATAAATAAAAATGGATGCTAACAAAGGACATGACAGTGTTATGCAGCTGCAGTTTAACAAACAGGATTTTAAATGTCATAAACCTGTTAACACAGAAGTCAAGATAACAGTCCGTAAGGTCAGAGGATACATTATGAGATGAATGCATAGATTGTAGTTATTGTATTTAATGTCCATAAACAGGGAATTCATGTATTCAAGATGACACCACAGGTGTATTCCCCACTTCAGCATGAATCCACAGGAACAGGATCAAATGGAGCATTCAGGTGTAATGTCATGTACATCACATATTGTCATGATCTGAAAGAAATGTAAGTGGCACCCATAGGAAAGGGTTTATCACCTATAAGCATGAAATGGACAAGTAAGTGTTGTGTACTCATGCGGATGCTAAGTCGTAATGCATAACTGACAAATGACCACACAGATTGAATGACATTTCATGATTTCACATTTTACATTGTTAATTTGCAAACATTTCAGGCATCATTGTACTGGGCATGCTATCTTAGAATTAGAGGGAACAGTAACATAACAGTAACTAAACAGTACCAACACATAAGAACATGTTGTAACAGAGGACCAATAGCTGTTTCTGATGGCCTGGTTGCATGCCATATAGTAAGAAATGTTTATGGAATACCTCATCTGTCAGTAAGCTGTATAATGTGACAAATACAATGGAAGTCATAAAGAAATGTGAGGATTAAGACATGCAATACAAAGTATAATTCTTTTGGGAAAAGGTATGCATCCGATCAATGAATGGCATAATAAGCATTTGCAGCATGTCTTAGGACAGATATCAGAGAAAAACATAACAATCATAGACGCCACAGAGCTACTCAGACTGGTTGTGTCATAAAGAACACCCTTGAAGGGCTTACAGCACTTTCCTTTAATAAGGTGAATAGATGTCACAACTGTGACACTCCACCTATGCTCACTTATTACATCATGCGTTGTAAACAATATCTTGGAGGTAAAATAGATGGTGAGTTCCTCTCCCACTGTAAATGTACACATTATAACTGTGGTGGATGCCATTCATGAATTATAGTACAAGGACCAAAAATGCTAACAGACACTGGATGTGGATGTTGAACACATGAGCATTTGAAAACAGAAAATGCATTTTATTGTACACAGTGAATGTGCTATGGTAGAAGCGTGTCTACCATTGTGAGATATGCTGGTATGTAAAGGCATTCCATTATGTTATTGTTGCAAGGGATATGTGTCCCTGTATTGCTATACTAAGACAACAACATCATGTCATCTCATTATCTCTCGCAAGGGGACAAGGGTTCCTGCATATGCTATTTAAGGAAAATGTAATATGATGTCATCATTACTCTGAATAAAGGAAGTGGTATGTATGAAATTATCATAGCTTTTGGGAAGAGGAATCAACAATCTATACATGTACACAACAGGTGTGCTGAACAACAGTTTTAGTGACGTGCAGTCGCAATAAGACTGAGACAATATAGTTTGAGCAGGAATGGCTGGATTTGAACTACATAAGATCAAAAGCTACAGATTACAGCATGAATTGCAAGTGCTGCATAACATGTTGATGTACAAATGGGGCAGTGCCAGTTAAATAGATAACATCACCACTGTTAATTAGCAGGATGTTTATGCTAAAAAGTGGTCAAATGGCACAATAACACTGTACAGTAAATATCGTATATGTATTTGAAGATTAGTATACACAATATGAGGATGGAAGACACAGTCACAGCTGGCCTCATATATCCTATTTGTGTAGTTACACAGTGTATAAAGCACACGAACAAAGTCACACAGCACAGAAGGATTTGCACTACAATGGTGGGATACTGCAGTTTTTGTAGTATTATGCCATCATTGTGTTGCCCAAACTTTTTTTTTTCTGGAGATGCTATGATTTACTAGTATAACTGTGTGCAACTGTAAATCTATCTCATAAGTGGAATTGCACATAAAGGTGATTGTGAGGTGGCCAAATGTATATGACAGTAATCACAGACACATTATTTAAGCATGGATGCATTCAAACCAGCTACCTATATAGTTACACCGTCTATACAGCTCATCATCAGCAGTCAGTGCTACACAAGAATATTGCATACAGGTGAGGCATACAGAGTCTATGAAGGGATGACATCAGCAGTGTATTACCAAGGAGATGTGTATGGTACGTACCAAATCAGACACATCCAACAACTGGAACATCCACAAAGGTCCCTCACTAAAAGGATACAGGATATAAGTAGCATATCTTATGCAGAGAGCCTCAAGACCCTGTCCCTGTATTCTGTCTCCTACAGGCTGTTGAGGGGAGATCCATACCTGGCATACAAAGCATTGTCAGACCCTATCCAGATGGACATCCTCATATCCAAAAAGCAAACAGCACCATAATTACATGCTCTAAACACTTAAATCTTGCATGTGATATAAATAGTACCTGCTGGAGAGACAGGTATGTATCCCAGAGAATACCCCTTCTCTGGAACAGGCTCCCCATTCATGTGAAGCAGAGTTCCTCCCTAACCAAATTCAAATGTAAATTGGACAGTTGGATGAGAAACAAGTAATACATTCCAGGTTTGGCACCTAGGTCTTTAATAGACACATGCAGCCTGTAAATTTTTAATTCCTCAGGACACTGCTTGTAAATGTTTTATCTCCCAAGCCCCTGTTTATACTTTTCAGGGGTACCAAAAGTCGTCAGAGATTTGGGAGGCATTGCTAGGCTTAAAAAAGATCTTTTGGGTGTTAGAGTAGTACTTTTACAGCCATCTGGAATTGTATTAGTTGCCAATGCAAATGTGTGTAAACACATCCTGAATTCATTGACAGTCACACACACAGTTATATTGACAGTCACACACACTGGTAGAAGTTCATCAGTGCTGTATTTGAACCTCCTACCTATCTATGTACATATTCTAGAGAGTAGTATATCAAATGCAAGAGGAAAAGTCTGACTCTTAAGGTGAGAGAGAGTGCACTTCTGTTAGGATGACCTCATCAGTGTGTTTCATAGAGGATGCTTCCGTAAAAAGTGTGTTAAGTGAGCTATGTGTACATTTAAATGCATTCTCCTAAGGGAAAGTGGATAGAGCATGAATTGTTACATAGGATCATAGGATCATTAGATATTAATAGTCTAACAGACATGGGGCACTTACAAGCTGAGCCAATAGTGTATCCCCAAAAAGAAAACTTCAGTCAGCATCTGTCACCCCTGTCAGTGAGGGACACAGGTGGAACACCTGGGATAAATTTGTGGTTTCCCATTCACTCATCAAGGGTGAGCTTGGAGAGGGTCAGCTGTGTACTTTGACTTGTATGGGGAGTCTATTCCAGACACGGGGCAGCCGCTAGGAGACAACCCTATCTCTCTCTCCAACAGGTTTTGTCAATATCACAAATTAGATTTAGGCCTTTTGATCAGGTAATGCACAAGCAGTTAGACTTACAGATATGGAGCATCTCTAGTAGGGCAAGATCCAAGTTTGCCTTGTAGGCAAGACATAGATAACCTCTGAGTAGATATCTGAGTAAGATACCAAGTAGAGTGATATTGATTTTAGCCTGTCCATACAGGACAGATGTTGGAGGCCATGGATTCTCTTTGCAAGGTATTTCTGTGGCCTTTCCAGTTGGTGCAGGTGTTTGGAGAAGTACATACCAAATAGGGCATTGTACTCAATTATTGGCCTAATGAGGGAGGAGTACAGAGAGGTAATAACTTTACTTTTTTTCTGGATGCATTCCCTTTACTTATGAGGTGAACCAAGTAAAAGGATTTTCTGACCACTGCTGCTGCATGACAGTCGAATGTGAGATTGTTGTTAACCTGTGTACCCAGGTCTCTCGCTATAGGTTGTGTGCTTAGGGGATTGCCATTGATGTGGTAAACAGTAGGGGCCATGTTTTTGCAAAATGGTATAATAATAATTTTTTTTTGCATTTAGCTTAAGCCCATGACTTTGGCACCAGTCATTTGTTGCTTTGAGACCCTCTTGCAGTATTTTAACATCATTTGGGGAGTCAAAGACAGCACCCAGCTTACAATTATCTGCAAACTTGGTCAGCCACAGGCCTTTTGTCTTTGCCTGGACATCTTTGAAGTAGATTCCAAAATGTAGGGGTCCCAGGACAGATCCCTGGGGAACACCACTAGTGATAGGTCTGCTGTCGGAGGTGGAGGCACATATTTTGACCTCATGGGTCCTATTGGTGAACCAGTTGGCAACTCACCTGATGAGATAGGGATTTACACCAAGTTGTATTAGTTGTGATTTGAAGCTACTGATACCCTCCCTTAGAAGGTTGTAGTCAGCTTTTGAGAAGTTTTTTTAGTGTGGTAATGGCTGGGGAGGTTTGGATAAGATAGAAACTTTTAATGAGACAGACCAATGATCTAATCTCACCAGGGAAGAACTTACTATAGCAGTGGTGCAGCAGTCACCCATGTTGGTGAGAACCAAGTCTAAAATGTTATCTCCCCTTGTGGGGGATGAGACAAGCTGATCTAGTTCATTAGAACTGATGAAGTCAAAGAATCATTGGGTGAGTGCATGAGAACAGGAATAGCTCACCCAGTTTGTGGTGTGGTAGTTGAAGTCACCAATGATTAGGGTGTTAGGGGGTCCCTTGATGGAGTGAAGTAGGTCCATGTATGAGGAGTGGATGTCCAGAGTCATGGGGGGGGTCTACAGTTGACTATAACTTGGATGGATGTCTTGCCAATTGCTAGTTGCACCTGGAGTAGTTCTACTGCATCATACTGGCAAACCAGTATGGAGGTGTGCTTGTCTTTAATGAAAATAGAAACTCCATCACCCTTAGTCTTCCCGACATAATTTTGGGGTCGGAATGTGTGGAATGAGGTATAGCCTGGTAAGGCAGGAGTGCTGTCTGTATCCTTGAACCAAGTTTCCATGACTGCACAGATGTTGTCATCTTCCAATGTGAGGAGAGCTTCCAGTGAGTGTATTTTCAGGTTAAGGCTCCTAGCGTTAAGCAGGATGACTTTTAATTTGCTTTTTGACAGATCTTTCATGTGGAAGATTTGTCTTTGGGACATTGCCTAAAAAAGGCACAATGTGGGAGGCAAGAGCCTTGACTGGAATCCTGAATCCCAGAGATGACATGTGGAGGCCATCTCTGGAAGTGCATCGAGACCTCTCAACCATGTCATTTCAGGCAGACACATACTGGATCCCCTTAGAATGACACCAGAAACTAAGTCAATTGTTGAAGTCAATTATTTTTTGCTGGTATTGTGGTATCATTCTTGGTGAAGGTAGGATGCTGCTTAGGGCTAAGGTCATACCTGCCTGGAACACATACTCTGAGAGCTCAATTATGGCTCTCATCATATATTCCAGGGAGGTATGTCTCGAGTACCAACACGGACAATGATAGAGTCATACTTGTATCTGCTGTGAAGAGACTTAAGTGTGTGCATGATGTGGTGGATACTGGCACCTGACAGACAACTGACCATCATCTTCTCCTTGTTGACCCTGGTGAGGGGCACATCGGTGTGTCGCACAATTGTGTCACCTATGACTAGTATGTTTGGTTTATTGTTATGCCTTATGGGCTGTGTAAGTTTATTGTTATGCCTTATGGGCTGTGTTTGTGAGACACTGGTATGTTGTCTGCTGTCTGTGATGTGTTTGGTGTTGTATGCGGAATGTTTGTGAGTGTGTTTTGGAGGTCTCTGCTGTTTAGATAAGTTTTTACTGAGGACCTTTGCATAGGTGGGTGTGTGGTGTTCTTGGTTATGTGATGTGGGTGGTATGTTTTTTCTGTACACTCACTCACATTTTTATCCTGCTGAGTACTGAACCTCCTACTTATCAATTTGCACAGTCTAGAGAGCACTATTTTAGTTGCAAGTGCCTCAGGTGAAAAGTGACTTTAACTATCTTAAACAACAGATTTGAACTTCTTGAAAATCTACTATTTGGAACAGATGGTAGTGTGCATCACAGGTTGCACAACAAATGCATATGGATTCATAGGACAATGTAACTTCACTATGATTGTTGCATGTAATGACACACTTCCCTACTAATATTTAAATACTGTCCTTCATGTACAGTGTGGTACTGATAGGGACTTTGACCCACTTCACATTATGGGATGCTATACATATTCGCTGTTGTACACCAGTGAATTATCAATCAAACTTTCCAGTGACTTTATATTGGGATGATTGCACACTTGAATTTTCACATACTTCACTACATGCATTGCCAAAATATGCAAGTCATATACAATAGAGTGCACTGCAGAATAACTGTGATGGATTATGTTAGAATAGGATAAGCAAACTTGTAACACAGTTGCAACTGTAAACATTGTACAGCAGTCATATTGTTGTCTTTTGGCTTTTCCCGGTTAGGGGTCACCACAGCGGAACTCCGGTCCGCTAATGATTGGCAGTAGATTTTGACAAACGCTGAGGTGCCAGCTTGACGTTCAACCTTCAAGGAAGGCACGCCCATTTACGCATGTCTTTCAAATGCCCACCCAACCACGGGGAGAACATGCAAACTCCAAACAGAAGGCACTCCCCACACTCCAGCCCAGAATTGAATGGGAGAACCTCTTGCTGTGAGGCAACAACAATACCGCTGCACCACTGCCGCATACAGCAGACATATTAAATAATTAAATTAATTGAGTCAACATCATTCTGCAATCAAGATCACCTGTTGACAAAATTAATACAGACATACAAATGTTGAGCAACCTAAAACAATAATTATTTTATTTTATTTATTTTTTTTTATTTTAGTCTTTGAGTGCAGTGCTGTCACACTGAGTTGAGCTGCTGATGGCAAAGTATTAGCACATGTGTAACTATAATTTGATGTTTACAGTTTATCATGGGAATTAGCAGTATACTGTGTTGCATTTCAAGCAAACATCAATACAAGACAGGCACCACAATAGGGAGTGAGGAAATTAATATAGTAGCAGGATAATGATGTGTTAAGGAGATGTTTATCCAAAATTTGCATCCACAAGAGTCAGACAAAACATTCAGAAACACTTTTTTATTCATTTGGATTTGAACCTTTAGATCATTGCAAGAAAAGTCTTTATCATAGGATCATAGGATCATTGGAGGATACTAGGGTAATGATGCATTTTTTGCATTAAGTTTAAGACCATGACTTTATCACCAGTCATCAGTCCGCGTAAGACATTCTTGCTGGATGTTGGCATCACTAGGGGTTTCAATGATCATTTCCTTTTTACAGCCATCAGTCATTTTTTTCAGCCACAGTCCTTTAAGTCCTTTAGGTTTAGCCTGTACTTAGGAGAAGTAGAGTCCAAATAGTAGGGGTTCCAGAACTGATCCCTGTGAAACACCACTGGTTACAGGTCTGCTAGAGGAGGTTGAGTCCTCTATTTTGACCGTATGAGTTCTGTCAGTGAGCTAGTTTGCAGCCCATGTGACAATATATGGGTTGATACTCAGCTGGGTGAGTTTATCAATGATGGCTGAGTGGAGAGTTGTTAAAGGTCTTGGCTAAGTCTAGGTAGGCCATATGCACAGATTTGCCCTTGTCTTGGGCTTTGCTTACTGCCTCAAAGAGGTCTACTCAGTTTAACAGGAATGATCTCCCCTTGACAAAGCAAAACTGGGTGGATTTGAGCATTTTGATATTTCCTCTGTCTTTGTTAATAAGGTCAATGATGATCTATTCTATAGCCTTGCAGATAAGGCTGGTCAAGCTAATGGTTCCATATTTTCTAGGTTCCATGGATGCACCCCCTTTGTGCAAAGGGATGACAGTAGCTGTTTTCCATTTTGCAGGGATGAAGTCAATTCTTTATATCAGAGTATCAGCTAAGCTCACCAGATGGGAAGCCATATTTCTGATAATTCATATTTGACAGCAGATTTCAGCAAACATGCTTATATGTATCCATCTTCACTATCCTATTAACCACTGTAATCTGTACATCCAGTTCTTCAGCTTCTTGAAAAGTATGTTTTGGTTAATATACCTAGCTAAGCATAGTGGCATGAAGCATAACAGAGTAATGTGGCTGAAGGCAATAAAATCACAAGATATTGCCACAAACCATTTACTTGCATTTAGCCTCATTTGCATTTGTTGCTCAGAGCCAGACAGTGAGCAAATGCAAAGGTGGAAGATAGTGATACAGATGGGAGAAGATATGGCAACAGGATGAGACAGTGAAAGGGACAAAGTAGCTTGTGACAGAAGAAATATATTGATGGAGCATAAGAATATTTATCTAACAGGTAGACATGAAATTGTTACAAAAAACAGTCAGTAACACAGATAATAGCTGTATTAGAACCCTTTAAAGTAGTCAAAAAGTCTGTATATACATGTGAACATTATCTCATCATACCACAAAGGGATTACTACAGCATAGTATTTAGATAGTACAACTGAAGAACAGTGAGAAGTTACTGAAGGAGAAGGAGAACAGGGAGAGAGAGAGAGAGAGAGAGAGAGAGAGAGAGAGAGAGAGAGAGAGATGCAGAGAGGAATAACAGTGATATGTGGGACATTGCTCTCTTTTTAAGTCATCATTAATCTGTTATGCTCTGTACAATAAGATGTTTGCTATAGGGATAAATACAGTGTAGAAGTGTACAGTGTACATTACAGCTGCAAACCTTGAGATGCACCAGGAGAAAAAAGAAAGACTAATCTTTGTTATATCATAGCAGTGAGATTTGTTTATTTTATGGCACATTAATACATATCCATCATACATGGATGTGGAAAAGGTGTACAGTAGTATATTATCATAATTGTTTAAGAATTTCCAAAGTTTATTGAATAAATACAGTACTGTGACATGGCATGTACTTAACTATCTAACTTTTTGTCTCACCCACCCACATTCTCCCTTTTTTGGGGGGTGAAGCTTGTAATACTTTAGCCAAGACTATCTCAAGTGCAACAGGCATTCAACACATTGGAAACAATGTCATCACCACTATAATGACCATAAGAAGCTCAAGCAGTACCTCCAAAGCCAATGGGTTGCTGTATTTAGGACTGCAAACAGGTCTACCTGAGAAGACCGACAAGCGAAATCAATGACAACAAGTTGACCGATAACGAAAGACAGACAATGGAAATACCTAAGTCAAAATCCCGACACCGAAAACACCGACATTTAAACAAGCACGACTGTGTAAGTGTGCGATAGTGATGGTCTTTAGGGTTAGGGTGCGGGTAAGGTAAGTGTGCGATAGTGACGGACTTTAGGGTTAGGGTGCAGGTAAGATAAGTGTGCGATAGTGTCGGACCTTAGGGTTAGGATTAGGGTTTGGGTTAAGGATAGTGCATAGATAGCTGTGTATGTAAGGTTTGGTGTAGGTTTATCAGGTTTTTGGTGTTCTTGTGTTATGTGTGTGTTTTTTGGAATGGGGAATTTGTTTTGTTAAGTGTCAGGATTGTACTTTGTCAGGCATGTGAACTTTCCTGTTTTTGCACTTTCAGTTTTGTGGTGTCGGTGATCTCATTGTCAGCCTTTTGAGCTTTTGGTGTTGTCAGGTAGACCCCTTTAAACACCTCTCACTTATGAAATTACACTAACACATAACCTGTCAATGATATGCCATTAATGATCTAGGCCGCGCCCGTCCTTAAATTTAATTTTAATTTAATTTTTCTAGGTGTGTTTACTCACATGTTTTACTTTTCCGATTTAACTTTTTTTCTGTTTTGCCTTTTTCGCGCTTTTTTCTACTTTAATTGAAGCGCAACTCCTTTCGCAATTGCGGCGTCCCGTTTTTATTTATATTGAATTTTTTCGCTTCTTTTGGAGAGCTGTGATATTAGGATATATTTATAAGGAATTACACACGACTACACTACAACATTTAAAAATAGGATAAAGCAAGTTCCATAGCAAAGTGAAAAACGTAGCGAAAAGGTAATGTAAAACAGTTTATTTTTTGTGATATTTTATATAATAAGGGCTTCTGGGGCTTTGGTTCTGAATATTATAAAAGCTTGGTTCTTGCAAGTTCTAACTTATAACGGTTCTCCAATGTGGGTTATCAAATGTAAAACAGATACAGGTGTTCAAATGCATATATATTGAGTCACTGGTTCGTTATGAAGATGTGTTATTCATCATTAATATCTGTTGTGACTTATTTATGTTGATCCATGGTAAACACTAGTATATATTTGCATGGTAGCCATCTTCAAAGACACAATTAAGACACAGCTACTTTGTTTATTTAGATAATATAGCTACTTTTTTCTTTAAATACATACACACAACATACTTAATATTATTCACAAAACTGCTTTGAAAGCATGTAAGACCTACAGTATCTTTCAGGTTGATGGACTTTTTCATTTCAGGTTGGAGGACTTTTTCAGTGGCACAGTGTAAATCTAAACTAGTGGCTACTAAAAGAATGTGTTGGAAGCTGAAAATAAGTAACATTCCTGCAGGGTTTAGAAACCAAATCTAAACATCATTTCAAGGAAATTTTTTTTCTACTCATCATCATTTTTCATCTTACTAAGGATAAGAGATTGAGATGTGAAGATAACAAATTGGTTGGAGACACTGACAGGGAGAATTTTGATTAATTGAAGATGCTTTTTTTTGAAAAACATTAACAACTAAGGTACCCTAAAAGCTTATTTACAAGAAAAGCGGTAACAACTTGGAATACTTTTCTGGCCTTTTTGATATATTAGATAAGCGTACCTACAACATATTGGTTGAGCACTGCACAATTTGCTTTTACTTGTTAGTATATATTTGAATCAAGTTAAAAGCATTGGGTCTTAAGTACACAAAAATAGATTTATAGTCATGCTGCTTAAAAGATGACAATAAGAATCAGACAGAAAGATGATTTATCAAAGGCTGTAAAGTTCTGATAGTTGCACTACTTAAAATGTAGTTAATGTTTATCAAAAATTATGAAAAGTGGAAATGTGGATTAGTAAAAAAAATAAAACTGATCAGAAAAAAGCTGAATTGCCAATCATCAATACATTATTTAATACAACATCAGTAAACAATTGGAATTATACCGTGAACATTTAGCACAACTTGGAAATTTTTTTTTTTTTTGCTCCTGTGGCTTTTTGGTTTTTTTTTTTTTGCTTTCAGTGCTGGTTTTTTTCAGATTTTTCCAGCTTTTTTAAGTGCAGGTTGCAGTCATAGCTGATCTTCATTGCCCTTTTAGTGAATGAATCTATGCTTCTTTTGTACATTTTATTTTGCTTACTTTTTTTCCTTTATTTTTCCAATTTTTTAAATACCCAATTTGTTTTTGTTTCAGGTTGTTAATGATGATGCAATTACTGTTGGCATGGATGACAAGTATTGACAAGTAGACAAATAATGTGTTTAATAAAATTTATTTTAATATTTTTTTCTTAGAATGCTTTTATTCTTAGCTATATCTTCAATGATATATCCCCTTCAAAATGTAATATAGCTTCTTTATGCCCACTTTGTGGCTTCTGAATTTGAACAAAGTATGTGAAGCTCCTTTTCTCAGCTTTTACTTTTATATATTTATAGCATTTATCAATTTTAGAATTTCAAATTTTAATTATTTTTTATCTTTAATCTTTTTTAATTTTAATATCAAATTAATAAACAAAAAACATCATCTTCATTTAAAATTTCATAATTTTAATAATTTATGAAAAGAAAACTGAAATGTGAAATGAAACAAAACAAAAATACTAATCCCCAAAAAAAAACTCTTCTTTTTTTCACAGAAGGAGGACATGTTCTAACTTAGGCAATTCACTTTAGTTATAATAGAGAAAGTTTCACAACAAGTGTCCTTCTTCAGTGACTACTATCCAAAGTGCTGTTAGCCATGCAATGCTGCCAGCCTGGTCTGAGCTACACAAGGCAGCCTAAACTAATTTTTTCACTTTTATTTTTCCTTAGGTAGTGAGCCATATTTGCTCATTGCCAAGTAGAAAGCAAATGCAGATTGAAAAGTTAAAATATGCATTTTATATAAAGAGAACAAGTGCAATGTGATCTCAACACAGGATCTAAAAATACCTCCTGTTGCTTATTTCACTCAATTCCTTTTCATTTCATTTTTACATTGTGCCACAGAAATGGATATATAACAGGTGCATTCTCTGCAGTAAGTACTATACATGGTGCAGAGGACTGTGCACTGACACCAGGCATATTTACCACAGGTAGGGTAGCGTAAACTAAATTTTTCATTTTTTCCTTGTACAGTAAACCATGTTTGCATGCTGATGAGTGGGGAGCAAATAGAAAAGGCCTTAGATGAAAATATATAATAGAGAAAAAGCTTACAGTAATTTAAAAGCAATCAGTGGGTATATGTAGCAAAGACCAGAATAACAAATGCATTCAAGTTGCACATTTATCCTTCTCAAATCTCATTGCAATATCTGAAATGTACTTTTGTGAAACATTATCTGACTTGTAGTTGATGACAAATAATATGAAAGTCGACATACAACAGCTCAGAATACCACCAAATGTGATTAAATATGTATTCAGAGAACCATCTGTAAAATTATCATTTAAGTGGATTTGAACCATGCATTAGCTACCCTTTTTCACTAAGTTCACTGTAATTACACTGTGTGCCACAAAAGAAGTTACCCAGCAGGTCTGTTTTCTTCACTGAGTACTATCCAGAGTGCTGATGGTCAAGTAATGGCACAAGGCTGGCTTGCTCTACATAAGGACTATTAAACAAAAAATTTTTTTTTCTTAAACCAAAATAGTTTGTTTTGCACTGCCAAGTGGTGCACAACTGCAGAAATCAATATTTATCAAAAGCATTCACACAATTTTTTTTGAAAAACAACCTGAAAAAAACATGAAATGAATGACAGTATATATTCAGCAATGAGTAGAGCTACCACTGCATTATTGCTGATATATTTATCCTTCTCACATTTCCTTGCCATATCAGTACTATTATGTATGTCTCACAATATCAAGACTTTAGCTAATACAATGGGAATAGAGAAGGGCACAGGGAACAGAGGAAATGCTTTAATTTATCACACAGCATACACAATTAATATTGTCATAATTTTGAAGAACTTATAGGTTCATAGGTTTATAGGTAGGTACTAGGCTATCAGCCCAAGGGCCTAAGTAAGCCTAGCCAGCAAGGTTCCCTGGCTTACGTCACCCAAGAAAGTTATTTTCCTGTGCCTCTGATCAGGGAAGTGATCCCCGGGGTGTATTTTCTATTTCCCATCCACTCATCAAGATTTTTCTTGAAGAGTGCTAATGAGGAACTTTGCTTGACATAGATGGGCAGCTTGTTCCAGAGTATGGGAAGTCTCTGGGACAGGAATCTATCCCTCCAGCATGTTCTGTTTATTGTGTGAATACATGGGTATCTATCACTTTTAGTCAGTATTGACTTTACTAAAGCTTTCCACATCAACACATTCATACACAAAAATGAGTGTCAAGATTTAGTATGACCTCCTTCAGTAAAATTAACTATTTACAGGATACAAACCTTGCATCCCAGCACTGTTTCTCTAATCTCAATACATTTACATATGATGCCACAGAGATAGAAGGTTGACAGCATCAGTATCTTCACTCATTGTTGTCTAGACTGCTGAGTAAAGTGCAACAATGCCAGTCTTCATTGCTCTGTTGATGGCAGTTCAAATAGAATTCATTTGTTTTTACTTTGGGCAGTGAAATGCCATTCAATGCTACTGACTGCTGCCAGTCAATGGAGCACAATGTCAAATGGTGCACTAGCAATCAGGGAAAAAGTTGGAAATCTAATAATTTAAATATTCATTTCAGATGTTACATCAAATTTTATCTTGCAACAAGAACCTTTACAGATTTGAACCCTCAAACAAGAGCTGTAAGAACAATCATTGAATAATATATCCCATACTTGCAACAGACAAAGACACATTTGCAGGGCAAAAAGTGTTTAGATATACTAATAATGTGATATTGTATATCGTCACACTGGAAATGCAACAAAAACAAGTTAAGAAAGTTGTCCTTTCTCATTTCACAGTAAATGTCTGGATGATTGTGATCGGATACCCATGTATTCACACAATACTAAACAAATATTGCAGACTCTGTTGATGTATTCCTTTGTTTAATGTGCCTTGTTCCATTTTCTATGTTTTTTTCATAGGAATTCTATCTCTATTTTATTGCATATGTTATCTGTATCAGTGTTTAAAGTACTCACTTGAATATAAACAACATTTCTTACTAAGGGGCAATAACTGTGATAATTAAAGCAAGCACTTGAATGTTAGAAATGTTGATATCCAAAATCAGTCATTGAACCTTAAGACATTTTGCTAAATCTGTTCTCCCTAGCACACCCTCGGTAGGTGTACATCAGAGAGAGGAGAATTTGAAACCTTGATTGTTCCTGCAATCAAAATAATCAGACACCTGTGAGACATTATCAGGTAAGACTTTTCAATGCTCATCTTTGCAGTGCTAGGTTGTGTGCATGTAATCATGTAGCTCCTTAAATCACAGTTATAAGCCCTATATTTAGTGAAGATTGTGATGTTCAGGAATACTAATGATTTAACACCTTATTTGCATACTCACAGTACTCACAGGACTGAGTTTGCACTATTTAAAGGTAATCATGTAACAAATGCCCTTTTATCATACTGGAGTGACTGTCTGGATCCAGAAAATTCAAGACTGCTAAATAAATACAACTTTTGGAGAATTATCCACTTTCTAAACTGTTGTATTGTCAACGTATGCTGTTATTTCTTAGATAATGCTTTCACTGTAATATTAAAAAGTGAATTGCACTGACCACTCAAAAGAATGTTTTTTTATCCCAGTGTTTTTTTCATTAACCCTTTCTTTTGGCATAGATATGTATGCTTTGCAAAAAGTATGCTACAGAAAGCTACATGCCCTATATTGTAAAGGGTGTACTTAATTGTTGCTTGCACAGTTATTGCAGATGAGTTTATTATAAAATTGTAGGAAGGCCTGGCATTGTTATCTATGTTAGTAGAAAGAAAAATATGTTACATTGTGGAATTTTACCTCACTGCCCTCCATAGCAGTGGAGATGGAACTTATAATAGTTGTCTTACATTTCTAATGATACATTTTGAATTTTTATTCTTAATGACACAATATATTATACAATTAACCTATGTTATCTGCATTACGGAACTGTTACAGATTATTGTTGATATTTGATTTAGAAATATTTTTGTTGGGGGGTGCTGTCCTAAGTTGGGTACAGTCATAGGGAGCATTAACTTTAAATTATTGTGGACATGACAGATGTATGCATTCACACATAATTCAGTTCACAGCCAGCCTTTCTACATATTATATATTTAATTATCTACCTGTTTTCTGTTTCATCCTATACAGGAATATGTCACCCAAGAAGAAATCTGTACCCCATAAGCCACCATAAACTGATCCAGAAAATTAGGTCATTATCCAGGACTTACATTGCCATGGAGCTTTTCTGTTAGGGAGAGGAAGAGGTGTCCAATCTACCTAAGTCAGGATATGGAAGCAAGTGGTTGATGACATCAGTGCTGGTGGAGAGTATGGGAGAACTCCCAGATACAACAGTGTGCCAGTAATATTATAAACTCTGGTCTGCCTTAGGGTGGCTACATTTGCCCAGGAATAGGTAGCTATGGAAAGTGGTCCTGCTACAAAACCACAAGTAACTGAAATGGAGGAGTTCCACTCCACCTTCAGAGATTCAGATAGCCTGGTAGAGACTTCTCGCAGAATCCATGACGTTGGTGCAGATGTGGATGATGAACCCAGAGTGTCACAATCAGACATTCCAAGTAAGCAAACTTCAGGCATCATTGTTTTATCTTTATAGGTGTATATCTTAGATATCTAATTCTTTATATATATATATATATATATATATATATATATATATATATATATATAGAGAGAGAGAGAGAGAGAGTCATAATTGTGAGTCAGAAAACACAGCCATAAGGAAATAGATGAGGGTGTTTTGGGGATGGGGAAATTCAACTGTTCACTAAATTTTTATATGAAAAAAAACTTTTAATCTGCACTTGTGAATGGGGATTATTCTCTTTTTCTTGTCTTATTTGGATTGAGGTATTTATCAGCCTTCTTTTTTCCCCTCACTCACAAACAGGCACATCCGGATTGCAGGCTGCCTGCCTACTTGCACATGGTAAGCACGCATTTGGTTATCATTATCACTGTATATGAGATAGATTCAGGTCTATATGAAATTAAAACTTGTGTCACTTTAGCATTTGTAGGCATGATGGATGCATGCATTCACACATAATTGAGTTAATAGCCATCCTGTCTATTATATATTTAATTATGTACCTACTTTCTGTTTCATCTTATACAGGAATATTTCACCAAAGAAGAAATCTGTACCCCATAAGCCACCATAAACTGTTGCAGAAAATGAGGTCATTATCCATTAATTTCTTCCAGTAACTGTTGCAGAAAATGAGGTCATTATCCATTCCTTTCTTCTACTAACTGATGCAGAAAATGAGGTCATTATCCATTACTTTCTTATACTTTCCCCTTTAGATTCTGGTGGTTTGAGTCAACGCTGTTGCTTCTCATCTTTCAATAATTGTTTTTCTGTTTGTTGTCTGGTCACTGAATCTCAAGGACCTGCTGCCTGTAATATCACTTTGCACAACTTAAACTCAGTGCAGTCACCAGATAAACTTCGCGGACAGCACTGTATAAGTCTCTCTCTGAAGACTTTGAAGTCCACAAATATCTTAAAAAAACAGCCTGATAACCACTGTATATGTAATTTCTTTTCTCCTTATATCACTGCTAATTGTTGCCGCTAAGCTGTAATTTTGTAACATGGCTACTACATTGCCACCAGAATTAGCTGGTTGTCCCTCCCCCCTTCTTTTTTCTTTCTGTAATATTCTGTCTTTTAAGTCTGCATTCTGTCACTTAATTGCTCTCCTATGTATAACTCCATTCTGACTAACTCCTCTACTAGCTCTTGCTTCATAGTTCTTTCTTTAGTAATGCTTTTCTACTATAAATATCCCCTTGTATTCTTTTAATCTTGGGACACTCTTCTTTACACTAACTCTTCAGGAGACATATGGCATTGCGGCTAAATATTAGCTTGTCTCCTGAATAGGTTAGTGACTACACTCTTTTTTTTGTCTATTCTGAATTACCTGGCATACAAAGTGGTTTCCAGTTATTGATTGTTTTCTGTGAGAACTCGCAACCTAGGGTGAAGAACCCACTCCATTGGCCCTCTCTGTTCCCCTACCCAGCCCCATTCCCAACCAGTCCACATATCATTTCATTTATACCTAACCTTCTGTATTCCCCTCCCCCAAACCTACCCCTTCCTGTCCCCTGGCCCAGTTCTAGCTTTGCTCCACCCCTACGTTTACATAACAACGAGGACTCCTTTGCTCCTCCTAAAGCTTTTTACCTATTCCATCTCCTCTACTTGTGACTTTCCCCAATTTCCTGGTATATTCATATATTTTTAAATGATTCCCTTCCTTACAATTCTACTTCAATCACCCTTGCTTATAACTACTGACCTTCCTCTCAAACATGACCGTTTTGACCCAAACTTTCCTCTACTTGCCTCCCTTGCTTCTACTTTACTTTCATACTTCTTATAATATTCAACTAATACCTGTATACCCAGCTCCAACATATACTCATCATAATGTCTTCCCACATACATTGCATTGTTATTATTTGCTCCTCCATCTTTCCTACAAATACTGTCCTTCCCAGAATCAAAATTTTTCCTTCCCCCACAAACATTTTTGTAAGTAAAATAAAGTACCTCTTCTAATACCCTTCTATCTACAATATGTACTTCCTCTCTATAACTTTACTACTATCAGGTGATATTAATCCAAATCCAGGAACACCCCCCCCCCCTCCCACCAACAATTCTACTTTTATTGACTCAGGACACCTTACTCTTCTAAAAAAAAAAAAAAAGCATACATCTTTTTACTCAATAAATATTAGAAGTGTGTTAAATAAAGTCAGCAAATTCTATGCTTGGGAATCAAATCAACCCCAGATATTATCACACTCACAGAAACATGGCTGAAACCTCAAAACCCTGAGAGACATTGTCCCTCCTGGATAAAATATACTTCAAGTTAGACTGCCAAAAGAAAAAAGGGGTTGGAGTGGTCATTGCTTACTTCAACCATCTTACTCTTACATCTCTAGCTAAACCAATCCCATCCTTTCTACCAGCTGAAATCCTGACTGCTAACCTTAAACTTAACAATTATATTACTATCACCACATCAGCTATTTATATTCCTCCAGGGGACAGCATTATCCTACTGGAAAATATTCTCTCCTACCTTTCTTAACACCTATGTAATGAAACCATCCTCCTTGGGGACATAAATATAAACTGAGTATCTCTCTGCTCACCAAACTGCACCTCATGCATTAACTTACATGGCTTTACACAACTCTACACCCACCCATGCCAAAAAATCTCATAACCCTAGCTCTCTAAATGATGGGATATTAGTCTCTGATACTCAAATATCATAACCCTGTAACCCTACCTGACTCTCTATGTGATCGCTTACTGGCAAAAGTTCTTAGAATCGCTCCACATTTTTCTAGGCTACATAGATTTATAACATGTCACAAGCTATCACATTTCCACTCTGAAACTTTTAATTCCCTCTTCTCCAAAATCAGCTGGTCTTTTTTAACCCAACTCCCTCTAGATAAAGAGTTACACTCATTTAACTCAACCTCCCTAAATATCTTTAACTCACTTCCACCCCTCTGCACACTGAGTGTTAGATCAAACATATCCCAATGGTTAATGCTACCTGCACCTTGATAAAAAACAGAGACAGGATGTTGGAAACAAACATAAAAACTAAGCTCCCCATCCATTTACAGAAATATAAAGAACTCAGGAAGCTGACAAAAAACATATCAATAAAGCTTAAAAAGATTTTTATTATAACCCACCTACAGCACAAAGATCAAATCCCAAAAAATGTTGGCACTCCATTAATCAACTATTGCATTCTGGTAACCCCTCATCTCCTAGCCCCTGCCCAACAAATGTACCACAAGAAACTGAAGCCATCTTCAATTCCCATTTCATTGAATCCATTTCAAAGATGATAAACTCTGACTCGTCTACTTCTAATACTTTAAATTCCCCTGAACCCCCTCCAACTCTAAATTCTACTAACACTTTTTCCCTTTAAATCTGTACCTACCAGCTGCATTAAATCTCTACTCCAAACTAAAACCTCGTTCTACATCTGCAGATAATATACCTCCCTACTTCCTTCAGGTAGCAGCTAACTTTCTATCTCTGCATCTGTTTTGATAAACTGTTCCATCTCCAAATCAAAAGTTCCTTCTATTTGGAAAGAATTCTATACTCTAACCTACACATAAATGAGTTAACTCCACTGAAGTCTCCAATTTCAGACCGATTGCTATCCTCTTACCGCTTTAAAAAACATTGGAAAAATGCATACACAAACAAGTCATGCAACACTTACTGCAGGAAAATCTATTCACACCCATGCAACACGGCTTTCACCCAAAACACCGTAGTACTACTGCCCTCCTATCCAGCAACACTATTTCTCTGTCCAGAGATAACAATAACTTTGTCTGTTGTTAATTCCTAGACCTTTCTAAAGCTTTTGATACTCTCTCCCGCTCTCTTCTTCTGAATAAACTGACTAACCTTAACTTCTCTAGCACTACTGTTGCCTGGTTTTCTACCTACCTGACTGACCAAATACAATCAGTGAAATATCTCTCTGCTCCCTACCCCCTCTCCCTGTTAAGATGGGTGTTCCCCAAGGATTTATTCTTGGTCCATTACTTTTCAATATCTTTACTAAACGACTCAGTACTTCTTGCCCTCAGTCATCCCTTGTACAATGAACTAAGCAAGTGCCCAAAGTAAACACAACCAAAAAGTAACACCGGGAGGTGGAAGCAGCAAAACAAGCAGCAAGATGAAATGACAAGATGAAAATAGCGTAACACAAATATTTATTCTCCGCTTTCGTCAACAGACTTCTTCAGAGTGATAAAAACAAAACAAAGTAACACCGGGAGGTGGAAGCAGCAAAACAAGCAGCAAGATGAAATGACAAGATGAAAATAGCGTAACACAAATATTTATTCTCCGCTTTCGTCAACAGACTTCTTCAGAGTGATAAAAACAAAACAAAGTCACATGCCTTAAATACTCTTAAAATTAATTATTCAATTAAAAATAAATTTAAATAATTAATTATACAACTTTAATTACATAAAATGTAATGGTATAAGATCAATGTCCTTATTAATATGTAATTGACGGTGTTTTAAATAACATTTCACATTTATAACATCGTTTAAACCAGGAGGGGAATCAGATTTTAATCTAATTTGCCAATCAGTCTCTCTTTGCTGTAAATAATTTTTGTAATCACCATCCCTCATATCTTTGTTACAAACCTCTAAAACAGAAAACAAAAATTTCGTAAAATTCAAACATACTAAAGTGTGCTTAAAAAGGGCATTGGTGTCATCTCTTTTTTTGATACTATAAAGATGTTCCCTGATACGTGTTTTTAAATGCCTGGTAGTCATTCCGACATAAAATGCCGGACAAGAAGAACATAAGGCAATATAGATGACCCCTTGGGTACAACAATCAACATAGGTCGGCACTGCAAGGGTCCTATTGAGGGAACACACAGAAATATAAGGACCCAAAGAAATGTAACGACACATGTTACAATTATAGCAGCAGTGCATACCTTTTTTGTCACTAAGGACTTTGATGTTGCCACTATTTTTATTTTCCAAAATCTTCTTTAAATTGTAGTTTTTTCTATGAATAAAAAATGGCTTATCCCCTAAAATATTAAACATATAAGAATTCCCTTTAATGACCCTCCAGTTTTTTTCCAACAGATGTTTAATACGTTGAGAGTCAGAGTTCATATCTAGGGAACAAGTTAATCCACAATTGATTTCCTTACTAATACCATTACTGATGGTATTAATATTAGTATTTGAAACCATGTTTAATAAAGGTGGATAATATAATCCACGTTTCTGATGGATTTCCCCAGCAATATCTGTTAGTAGGGTCCTGTCATATCCCCGATCTAAAAATAGGGAGATAATGAATTCAAACTCATGGAGTAAATCATCATCCCTGGACGTCATACGACAGGCTCTAATAAACTGTCCCCTCGGGATGTTTCTCATCATATGTTTGGGGTGTCCACTACGGAAATGCAAGTACCCATTACAAAAGGCTTTCTTCCGATATATACAGCTGTGAAATCTTTTTTCATATATATCCCACCAGAGAGAAACATCTAAAAAATTCACACTTAACCCTACGTCACCAATCACAAATTTTAAAAAAGAAGACAAAGTGTTAATCTCTAACAAGAAGGTGTCAACAGTTTGTTGATCACCTTCAATAATGAAAATTAAATCATCAACAAAACGGGAATAAAAAGATATATTATATTTATTTGTTAAGTAAGAAATTAATTGATGTTCCCACCAAACCATAACTGTATTGGCATAACAAGGGGCTGCCGGTGACCCCATGGCTACACCTCTTTTTTGTCTATAATACGTTCCATCAAAGAGAAAAAAATTACTATGTAAAATAATATCCAAAAACATACAAACTGTAGAAATTGTATTGTTGTTAAACCGGGATCTGTTTTTATTTTCATTTAAAAAATTCCGTACGGCTTCTATTCCTTCATCATGGTGAATGCAGGTGTATAATGAAATAACATCTACAGTGAAAATAATGTGCTTGCTGGGGTCAAAGAATCCCGTCATACCGTAGTTGTTAACTTTGTTCAAAAAATGCCAAGAATCTAGTGTATAGGAACATTCTTCAATTAAAATTGGTCCTAACACTGCATCTATAACCAAAGATAAACCTTCTGTAACTGAGTGTGGAGCAGATACAATGGGTCTAAAGGGTGGATGTTTGACACATTTGTGGGTTTTAGGTATCCCAAACATCACCCCAATCATAGGTTCTTCAATGACACAAAATTGATACATGTCAAAACTAATATCACCGGACATTAATAAGTCATAAAGGTGGGAATGAATTAACCTTTGACTACGGTGAATGTCAAAGAGCGTAACAGAATCATATTCATCAGTGTTGTGCAAAATCTCATTCATGCTTTTAATATAAGCTTCTTGTTCCATGATAACTATGTTCCCACCCTTGTCACTCTTCATGAATCTAAGTGTGTCAGTCATACCTTGTAAATTTCTAAGGGCATTTTTCTCACCCAAGGTCATATTACTATAATAATTAGGTTTAAAATGCAACAAGTCATGTACATCTTGTATGCACATCTCTTTAAATACCTTAATGGTGTGTGAAAGAGTCGGTGTATAAATAGAAGGTTTAATAAAAATCTTATTATCTTTGGAAATGTCATGCATCAAATATTGTAAATTAAGTTTTCTGGTGTATTTCTTAATATCAACTACTGTCCTTACATAGTTTGCTCTACTACTGGGAACAAAATTCAACCCCAGTTTCAAAACTTCCACTTCATTGTCAGAAAAAACATGATCAGTCAGGTTGATAATGTTAAAAGAATTAATTTGTCCATTAAAATGTCCTTTTAAGTCTCGTCCCCTGATGACTGGGACCCCAAGAAGGTCCTGCTCCTGGTGAACACAGTCTTGGAATTCACCTGACCCTTCTTGTTGAAAAAAGAAGATGTAGATGTATTTCGTAAACCAGTCTTAGATTTAACTGTTTTAACATCACTAACAGTAGTGGATAATCCACTACCAGCATCTGTCGCTTGATGATCATCAGTGACAGCAATGGCATGCTCATGATTTTCTAAGGGAATATCTTCATTCCCAACAATGCCCTTGTTAGTCGAAAAGTCATTATTATTATGTCCAGTCTCTTCAGAAGGTTTAGTAATATGACTATCAGATGCTCCTGTAAGAACAACCTTGCTGTAGGTGGATTTACTGTTATAGTGATGTTTAAACACTTTTGAATTAATTGGTTTACTAAAAACAGCAAAATTGTCAAACGCAGTCTTATTATTATAAGATGAAATATCACGCGTTAGTTTTGTTTGCTTTCTGTTTACAACTTCATTACAATGCTGCTCAACATCTTTGGTAATTTGGATAAAGAAGTTATCAAAATCTTCCCCGACTAGCTTTTGTTTAAAAAAAGCTTCGAGGTTAACAATTTCCTTTTTAAGCAGCTCCATTTTACCTAAATTGTCAATAAGCAGCTGTAGAAAACGTAAACCTGCATCATTAAAAAATGCCACTAAAGTCTTGAACATCGGATCACCTAAACTGACTCCATTAGGGCATTTGAAAAAACAAAGCCCTTTTGGAACTATTTTTAAGTCTATACAACGCTGAAAGTAGCAGTTTTCTAAATCAATGGAATTATACCTTTTTAGAAATCTGTCCAGCTGTTCGCGTTTGTTGTTAAAATCTTCGTTGTTGAAAATGCTAAAACGGCTACCGGAACCACTGAACGGGTTGTCAGCACGATCGAAAAACCGGTCAAAGGATCCTCGACCAATAATGCATGGATGGTTACCCTGGTGATTCCTGTTCGGCCGTGGAGAATTCCGAAGATCTATAACAGTTTCCATCTCGTGAAACGATTCACCTGGACTGGAAGCTCTGACTACATCTGCTTCGGTGTCATTGGCTTTAGTAACCAAAAACTTCAAAGAATCTTTTATTTCAGTCAATGTTGCAAGCAGTAGCTTGCTTAAATTAAAATTACCGGCTTCGATAGAAGGCGTTGCATGGATGGTTAAATTTAATAATGAATCTTCAGCTGCTGCTTCCGCCATGATGCAGCACCAAAACACAAAGAACTAAGCAAGTGCCCAAAGTAAACACAACCAAAAAGTAACACCGGGAGGTGGAAGCAGCAAAACAAGCAGCAAGATGAAATGACAAGATGAAAATAGCGTAACACAAATATTTATTCTCCGCTTTCGTCAACAGACTTCTTCAGAGTGAGGATTTATTCTTGGTCCATTACTTTTCAATATCTTTACTAAACGACTCAGTACTTCTTGCCCTCAGTCATCCCTTGTACAATAAGGAGATGACTTTACAGTTAACATAACTAACAGTCTTCTGAACTTTTCTCAGTTACTCAGACATCCTTTAACACAGTTGAAACCTGGCTCTCCAACAACCAGCTTATTCTGAAACCCCCCCCCCCCCCAAAAAAAAAAAATCTCTTACTTTTTCTTCCAAAAGCTTAAACCACCTTAAATCCACTTTCTCAATTCATTCTCTTAATAACACTCCTATCATTGCTGAACCTAACACAAAACTTGTAGGTGTCATTATAGATGACTAACTTAAATTTAAATTGCATGCAAATAATTACATAAAGACTTCTCATCAAAAAATTTGCCTCTTATACAGAAATAAAAAGTTCCTTTCTAATAAAGCAGAAGTAACCATCTTTCATGGTTATCTGCTACTTAGCCTATTGTACATCTCTCATATACTCACAAATCTCAACTCCTAAATTAGAATCTACCTACAATAAAGTGGCTGGATTTGCAGCTAACTAAAATTATAAATCTCATCAATGTCTCTCTAAAAAACATAAACTGGCTAGAATTACCCCACCAACTTCTCCTTTCCCAGCTTCAGATTATTCACTCTACAGCCACCATACTGTCCCAACCTATCTCCTTTAATCTCTTTTAATCTCCCTCTAATTCTGTCTGCAGCTCAGACCAAGACTTATTACAAACCTATAAACCCAAGAACAAAAGTGGTTCTAACCTCTACAGCTACTTTCTGACCATATCTTGGAACAAACTGCCATTAAAAATTAGGTCACTCAAGAAACACAAAGAATTCATATCAGTCACCAAAGAATACCTGAAAAGTCTCTGGTCATGCCACTGTAATCACCCTCCATAATCTGTCTTCCCAGTCTTAGGACAGCCAACTTGCCTGCCACTTTTCAGGTCCTACTTCTGTTCATCTGTTATTTCTCTTTAGCATCCTTATCTATGCTCTTACTCGTCGCTCAATCTAAAATACATATTAATTTTTACTAACTGCAACTTTCTTAGCTAGCCATTCAAACTGTGTATCTGATTTCTTTCCTTAAACAAAACTTATGTTAATAACAACTTAAACCTTCAATTTGTTTTTACTTTTTTTTTTTTTTTGATTTTGTCAAAATTGTATTGTTATTTTTTTATTGTTTATTTGCTTTTATTTAATTTTATTTGTAAACTTGTGGAGCTTTTCTTCCCAGGCCTCCACTGAAAAAGGGTTATCAGCTCATTCAGACAAACCCAGTCAACAAATCTAAAATCAATAAAACGTAAAATTTGTTAGAGTTTAAAATACCTTACAGATAAGGAAAGATGTCTGATCAATTTTATTCTCTATTTTTCTGTTTGTTGTACTTATTTATTGTTGCCATAGGTGATCCCGAGAGTGGCACTTTCGAACTCCTACAACCTGATGTCCGAGTATTGATAGTCTCTGATGATAGCAGTGATGAACAGGCACAGTCCAGGTGTGCAGAAGGTCCATCTGACACTGAAGTTGTTGTCTCCAAAATCTCCTGCCCATATTTTGGCCACAGTCAGTATACCTATGCATACCCATGACACACAGACCTCTGATATTAGACAGGCTGAGGGTTACACAGTTGCTCAGGGTAGTGTGGTTAATTTGGTTCCAGAGCTGGTTGCTTATCTCAATAGCCATCATGAGGGCATGCTGCCACACAGGAGGCTTGGTAGGGGTAATCGGAGGAGGCCTGCTGCTCACATTCCTCCTGATGCTGATGCATGTAGGGCCATACTGGAGGCATAGGCAACATTTCACCAGGGGTCCAGAAGAGATAATGCAACCATTAATCATTGTGCATTCTGATGTGTGTGACTCCATGAACTGTGGAGGCAACTCCTTTGACAAGATGAATGACACAATTTATTGGGCAGTGAGTCTGTGATGGAATGTCTGTTGGGGGAGAGTGGGCATCCATTTGGCCAGAAAGCCATTACATCTTCTGATGTTAGCAGACATGGCCAAGCAAGATCCCCATCCTATAATGACTCTACATCCACTGCTGCATGAGTGATTGCACTGTTCACTCCCAAATGTGGTAAGTCATGGAGTTGTGGTCCTTGAAGTAGTCATGAGGAGAGCTAATCAAGCAGATAAGGCTCATGTTCAGGTCACACCTCAACTTCTAGCCAGGGCTGTGGATTCAACACTGAAACTACTTGTAGAGGTAGCTCTCTTAGCTGGGGGCAATGACATTGAACTGATTACTTCACCATGCACGGCTCACATCTATCTGAGATGCCAGGATGTAGTGCTAACAGAGTGCTCGTGTACATGCATTCACACACACATTGAATAAAATTGATTTCCCATACAACCTCACACACGCAAACTATCTAAATGGTACTGTTGAGTATAATACATCTGTTATTACTGGCTCTGAACACTGTATATTCTGATAGATACATGTGTTTTTTTACTTGCACATACTCACATTTTTGGTGCTATCATTGCCCGCTTATCACCCTGCCCCTACTCTGCGCGAATGATGATGACTATGCCCTGTTGGATGTACACAGTGGATTGCTAATGCTTGCTTATTCACATGGTTGACATCAACAGGTACTGCAGAAGAAAAGTTGTTGATTATTTTTCCTACTCACTTGTGAATGGTTGCTTCTATAATTGTTGAACCTCATTGTATTTCACTTATTATTGTCATTAAAGTAGTTGATGCTTTTGGTACTTCAGTCTTGCTTCTTGGTATAATTGTGCAAATGAGGGTATAATTGACCTCCCCCATGTTTTTTAGACAGTGGTTAATTGAAATAATTGATGCAGACAATTTGCTGTAATACATAACTGGTTCCCTATTAGAAGACCGAAGATGCATGCATTCTTTCAAATGCATCTTGGTCGAACTCAAAAGCCTGAAACGGCAAAATATCGAAGTGGCTTTTAAGTGAATTCTTTCCTAGGAAAGAATTTGCTTGGCCACTTCATTACTTTGCCATTTTCGGCACTGTAGTGTGGTCTCGGAGTTGGTATATTTAAGTGTGGGAGGGGTGAAGCCCCCCACTTAATGTAATGTTTAAAGTATGTTTTTTTTTTTGGTTGTTGTTGGAACAGCGATTTTTTTTCCAGTTTGAAATTGTAAGCTTTCGCTTACATAGGGTTGATTAATCACTGTTCGCTTTTTTAAGCACTTGTGATCTAATATAGTCCCTACATAACTGTGTACTGCAAAAATCTGACAAATGAGATACTACTGACATAACTGTGCACCTCAGACAAGTACTATTTTAGTGGTATATACATATTTCTGTGTATGAATAGTCAGTTTTATATATACATATATATATATATATATATATATATATATATTTTTTTTAATTTCTTTATGGGATCCAAACTTACATACAGCATAATAATAGCAGTACCAGCAGCAACCCATATCTTTCTAAGTGTAATCATACCTGTATTCCAAAGAGTTTTGGTGTAGAGGGCAAAAACCTACACCGAGTGTACATGATTGCTTTATAGCTTCTTGAAGGGCTCTGCTATATTACATTGGTTAATTAGCTTTGTCTCTTTATGCTGCCATTAGAATATTCCACTATTTAATGGTGACTGACTGCTCTCCACATCATGTAGAGCAGTTTAATGAATACCAAGCAGGGCGCTAACATGTTGGAGGTGTGCCATGCTGCCATTATGATAGCTACACTTCTTGTAGCTGTTAATGAATCCACCCCAACATTGTTTAGTGTATTTATGGTACACATTATAGGAAAAAAAAAAGATAAATGTTGCTATTGATGAAGAACATAATGAACACATTAAGGGAAGATAAAAATGAAAAAATAGTGACCTGTGATGTAGCCGAAACATATGACAATGTCAGTGATGTACAAAAATGGAAAATATTATAAAGTAATAGTTGAAGGGTAAGAATAATTAAACTGCTGAATAATATGTTTAAGAATTTGTGGATAAGACTGGAAGTAAAAGGATGGTTATGAGGAAATACGTTAAAATGGTTAAAAATACTGTAAACATAGTGTGGAATATAATACAAAACAAAAAACTTGACTAGACCATGGTAGAAAATAACTGAATGAATTAAAATAACATTATTTCTAGTATATGGAAATATTTTGACATTGGTAGCAATAAGTAATAACAAAAGTGGATGTTGGGCAAAACAAAATGCTTAAAATGAATTATAAACTAAATTAAAGGGATAGGGACAGAATAGAAGCAAGTGGCATATATTTTAATTATTAAGAGCTTCTACCTTAGAGACAATATATGGAAAAACAAAGTCTGATGAAACACTGGAGCAAACTTATTAATAAATTTAGTGTGCATGTTGGTTCGAATGAAAAAATCAGCAGAGCCAACAAACAGTGACTGTAGTAGATTTATTTAAGTATAGGAGAACATGGAAAACAAAAAATAGAGCAGACAGTTTCAGCTATTCAATCCAGCCTTCTTCAGTGCATCAAATCCACAAAGCAAACAAGCACCTATTTATAGTATAGCCCCACCAGAGGTTACTTTAGGTAAATTGCACCAATTCATTAAACATATTAAAAGTATTCATTCAATCCTGGAGAAAACAAGGCACCTAATTTGATTATCCATTTTTTCTCCATATTGTTTAAGAGCTGATGCCAACCTGATTTATTATTTCTGTTGTCCTGTATTCTATCGATAACTATAAATCTAAACATGCCTTTTGGGTGTTTCTCTGTATGTTTGTATAAAGCATTTGTTGTTTTTTTTTTTAATCTGATGTCCCTTAGATGTTCTGATATCCTGAATTTGACACATCTAGATGTCTGTCCCACATAAAAAGCTGAACATGTAAATGACCCATTCATACTGATAATTAGCAAAAAAAGGTATATTGAACACTTGTCCAGTGTTTTTACTAGTAAATTCTTTGTCTTCAGTATACTTTTACAGTGGGTGCAGTGTCCGCATGGAAAGCAGTCCTTCAAGGGCCCACCTTCTAATGTTATTTGTGTGAGGCTGTTATCAGTTTTATTCCCTTGTTTGTAGTGATTCATGAATGAACCAATATTCTTGCCCCTCCTAAAAGAAAAGTGGCATGTATCATCCAAGAGCGCACTCAGCTTAATATCAGCCAGTAAGATATTCCAATGCCTGCTGACACTGTTGATAAGGACATCTGTGTTCCTGCCATAGGTGGTGACTAACCTGATTTGGGAGTTATTATTTGGGGGTTTATCCCTGTATTGAAGTAGACTTTCTCTGTTCTGGTTGGCGGCCCAACATTTGCCTTGATGGATGTTCCCTTTTTTGTAGCCCCTTTCATTAAATCTCCTAACCAAATCTGACTCATATGCATGGTAAGTGTCAGCATCCAAACAGATCCACTTCAGGCATAAGAATTGTGACTTTGGAATGTTTCTGTATATATGAGGAGGATGAAATCTGGTGGCATGAAGCCAGGAGTTATACTGGGGGTATTTACAATAGACCTCAGATGTCAATGTATGGTCAGCATTGCTAATTACAAATACATCCAAAAAGGTAATTCTATCAGTATCGAATGTGGTCATAAACTGGATCCCCCATTTATTCTCATTCAAATAGGTAACAAAGTCCTTGAGATATACAATATCAGACCTCCATACCAACCAGCAATCATCCAAATATCTCCTCCATATATCGATCTCATCTATGTAAATGTTATGGATCCTATCGTAAATGAGCTGTTCTTCAATGTAGGCCATAAAGAGAATGGCATGTATTGGAGCAAACGAAACCCCCATTGCAGTCCCTTTTGATCTGTAAATAACAGTTGTTCTCATGATATATGACATTTTTGGTTAATACATGCTCGGCCAAGCAGAGCAAAAATGTATTAAAGCCAGGTGGATATAGTTCAGACTTGAATAACCAATGTTCCAATGCCTCCAAGCCTGCCCAATGGGGAATGTATATAATGCAGAAACATCCAAAGTGTACATGTACCACCCTGCTTCCATCTGCATGTCTGATATAACGTGTAGAACCTCAATGGTATCTTGTATTCTTGCTCTGATACATTTGAGCAATGGTTTAAGGTATAATGTCAAGAACTGTGATAATGGTTCGGTAATTGAACCTTTGCCCGAGACAATAGGTCTGCCTGGAGGGTTTTGTAAACTTTTGTGAATTTTGGGTAGGAAATATATGTACTGACTACAGGGGTCAGCAACTGTGAGATGATAAAAAATATTGTCTGTTATAATCCCCTCCTCCCTGGCAGAATGCAAAAAATCATCTATTTGTCTCTTGAAACCAGATGTCGGGTCCAATACCATGTGTGTGTAATACCGATTGTCAGAGAGTTGTCTCATAGCTTCTGAATTATATAAAGACCAATCCTCTACCACTATTGCACCACCTTTGTCTGCTGACGATATTACCAGTTCTTTGTTGGCTGCCAGTATAATGTCCATTTCTTTCCTGGACAAATTGTTATGCCTTACACGAGTTTCCCTGTAATTAAAATGTAGATCTTTGAGAATGGAATTGTAAAACATGGAAACATTCGGATGCATGGGTGGAATGAAATTTGATTTATGATATCTGAAACCTGAATGTGATTCTGAATCGGGTGCTGTTTGAAAAAATAATTTCAAGTTAAGTATTCTACAAAAATCTGAAACATCTCTCCGCTGTACTGTCATGATATACTTGCTGATTCCATGTCTATACCTGTATACTTTCACTGGATGTGATAACCAATACAATGTCTAATTACACACACACATATACACAGACTCACACACACACACACACTTACAATAATAATGTGCTTACTTACCGGTTTCATTTAAATATGTAGTAAATTTCTCCTCCATACATTATTAAACAAGTAATTTTACTTTGATATTTTATAATCGGAATGAAATCACAGATTACTAGGTTTCCTTTTTAATATTTATTTCATTATTCCCATTCTCAAAGCTACTCCTTACTAGTTCATTTTCATTGCAGCATGACAATCTATAAAAGCTTCTTAACATCTGGTTTCAGGTAGGATAGATATACATTTTCTTTAAAAAGGAATGCAAATTTCTATCCAAGGAAAGTAACCATTTGAATGAAATTATGAAAAATGCTGTATCCATCAAGTCAAAGTTTTTGTGCTAAGGAGACAAATGAGTAATATATATTGACATATTTTTGAATGTGGTAGAGAAGAGATTTTCTATGGGTACTTAGCAACAAAATGTAGCAGTGCCATGGGGTTTATATCATTTGATTTAAGTATTATTCTATTGAATACCTTTATGTCGAACCCTTTTGATCGAAGCTCCTGTTTGCTGAAATCATCTATCATCAAATTTCATTTTATCGAATTGCTTTTGTTGGCCAACACCTGGAACAGAATATCGCAGTAGCAAGTCCCACATAAACCCTGCCCACCATTCAACAATCAGTGAAAGTTAATGAAAATTCATACTGCTGGCAGCATGAATATTCATAGCCTTTTTCTAGTTTGCCATTTTTATCAACATAGTACAATCACGGAGTTGGTATATTTAATTTTCCAGGGGTGTGTGTGGTGGGGTGAAATGTTTCATTAAGTATATAAGGTTCGTAAACTGATTTTTAATCTTTTAAATATAAAGTTTACTGGTAAACTGTTTCCAGGTTCCCCATTTGCTAAGTGACATTAAACGTTCCATACTTTTAAGATGGCCAACGAAAACAGCTTGATTAAATGTAATTCGCTAACTTGAGTGTTCACCAAATAGGTGTTTTGTTCCAAAGGCTTTGACAAAAAAGTATTCAATAGAATAATACTTTGTTGAAGTGATCTAGACCTGTGCCATACAGCAGTGTAATTGTGAGATTACTGGAAAAGTGAATATGGACTTAGCAGAACTCATGTTCATATAGCAGTGTAGACTGTGAAAGAAGGCATGCAGCAGGTCCATACACATCAAGTACAACATAATGAGGAGGGCACTTCTAAAATCAAAAATACGGTCACAGCAGCAGTAAACACCAACAGTTTATTAAAACTTAAAGCACTTTTTATTTGCTGAATATGCAAACTTCTTCAGAAGTAAAACAATTAAGAATACGTCAACCTTTTAAACACTCAATCCAAAAAACGCAGGACAATCAAATCAATTGTTACCACTTCACATGATACATTTAAAGTGGTATACATGACTAAAACTGTGAAAAATATTATAAAATAGCGCTCCAAACTATTAGAAAATATAAAATAAAAATACATTAATGTATTACAAATAAGTAACCAATTGACACAAGTGCAATAACCAATCATCATCTTTTTTCGGCTGTTCCCGTTAGGGGTCGCCACAGCAGATCACCTGTTTCCATTTCTTCCTGTCCTCTGCATCTTGCTCTGTCGCACCAGCCACCTGCATGTCCTCTCTCACCACATCCATAAACCTTATCTTAGGCCTTCCTCTTTTCCTGTTACCTGGTAGCTTCATCCTTAGCATCTTTTTCCCAATATACTCCGCATCCCTCCTCAGCACATGTCCAAACCAACATAATCGTGCCTCTCTGGCTTTGTCTCCAAACCTTCCAACCTGGGCTGACCCTCTAATATACTTATTCCTAATCCTATCCACCCTCGTCACACCCAGTGCAAATCTTAGCATCTTTAATTCTGCCACATCCAGCTCAAACTCCTGCCTTTTTGTCAATGCCACTGTCTCCAACCCATATAACATAGCTGGTCTCACTACCCTCTTGTAGACCTTCCCTTTCACTCTTGCAGGTACTCGTCTGTCACAAATCACTCCTGACACTCTTCTCCACCCACTCCATCCTGCCTGTACTCTCTTCTTCACCTCTCTTCCACACTCACCGTTACTCTGAACTATTGACCCCAGGTATTTAAACTCATCCACTTTCGCCACCTCTACTCCTTGCATCCTCACCATTCCTCTGTCCTCTCTCATTCACACACATATATTCTGTCTTAGTCCTGCTGACCTTCATTCCTCTTCTCTCTAGAGCATATCTCCATCTCTCCAGGGTCTCCCCCACCTGTTCCCTACTCTCACTACAGATCACAATGTCATCTGCAAACATCATAGTCCACGGGGACTCCTGTCTGATCTCGTCTGTCAACCTGTCCATCACCATTGCAAATAAGAAATGGCTCAGAGCTGATCCTTGAAGTAACCCCACCTCCACCTTAAACACATTTGTCACTCCCACCACAGACCTCACCGCTGTCACACTACCCTTGTACATATCCTGTACCACTCTTACATACTTTTCTGACACTCCTGACTTCCACATACAATACCACAACTCCTCTCTAGGCACCCTGTCATATGCTTTCTCTAAGTCTACAAAAAAACACAATGCAACTCTTTCCAACATTCTCTGTACTTCTCCATCAACACTCTCAGAGCAAAGATTGCATCTGTAGTGCTCTTTCCTGGCATGAAACCATACTGCTGATCACTAATCATCATGTTCCTTCTTAACCTTGCTTCCACTACTCTTTCCCAAAACTTCATGCTGTGACTGATCAGTTTAATCCCTCTGTAGTTACTACAGCTCTACACATCACCCTTATTCTTAAAAATCGGTACTAAAACACCTTTTCTCCATTCCTCAGGCATCCTCTCACTTTCCAAGATTTCATTAAACAACCTGGTTAAAAAATCCACTGCCATTTTACCTAAACACCTCCATGCTTCCACAGGTATGTCATCTGGGCCAACAGCCTTTCCATTCTTCATTCTCTTTATAGCTATCCTTACTTCCTCCTTGCTAATCCATTGTACTTCATGATTCACTATCCCTACATCATCCAACCTTCTCTCTCTCTCATTCTCTTCATTCATCAAGCCCTCAAAGTACTCTTTCCATCTCCTCAACACACTCTCCTCACTTGTGAGTATGTTTCCCTCATTATCCTTTATCACCTTTACCTGTTGCACATCTTTCCTAGCTCGGTCCATCTGTCTAGACAATCGGTACAGGTCCTTTTCTCCCTCCTTAGTGTCCAACCTTTCATACAACTCTTCATATGCCTTATCCTTAGCCGTCACCACCTCTCTCTTTGCCATGCACCTCATCTCTTTATACTCCTGTCTACTTTCTTCATCTCTCTGACAATCCCACTTCTTCTTTGCCAACCTCTTTCTCTGTATACTCTCCTGTACTTCCTCATTCCACCACCATGTCTCCTTGTCTTCCTTCCTCTGTCCAGATGTGATACCAAGCACCTTTCTAGCCATCTCCCTTACTAGCTCTGCTATAGTTACCCAGCTATTTGGTAACTCTTCACTACCACCCAGTGCCTGCCTTAACTCATCCCTGAACTCCACCTCACAATTACCCTTTTTCAATTTCCACCACTTGATCCTTGGTGCTGCCCTCACACTCCTCCTCCTCTTCTTGATAACTAATGTCATCCTACAAACCACTATCCTAGGTTGCCTAACTACACTTTCTCCGGTCACCACTTTACAGTCTCCAATCTCCTTCAAACTGGCCCTTCTACATAAGATATAATCCACCTGTGTGCATCTTCCTCCACTCTTGTATGTCACCCTATGCTCCTCCCTCTTGTTAAAATATGTATTCATCACAGCCATGTCCATCCTTTTCACGAAATCCACTACCATCTGACCTTCTGCATTCCTTTGTATAACACCATACCTACCCATCACTTCCTCATACACTCTGTTCCCTTCACCAACATGACCATTGAAATCTACTCCAATCACCACTTTCTCACCCTTGGGTACAGTCATCACCACTTCATCCAATTCACTCCAAAATTTTTATTTCTCATCCATTGCACACCCAACATGTGGAGCATACGCACTAACAACATTCATCATTACACCATCAATTTCCAGCTTCATAAACATCACTCTATCCGACACTCTTTTCACCTCCAAAACACTCTCGGCATACTGTTCCTTCAGAATAACTCCTACACCATTTCTCCTCCCATCCACACCATGATAAAACAATTTGAACCCACCTCCAATACACCTATCCTTACTCTCCTTCCATCTGGTCTCTTGCACACACAATATACCACCCTTCCTTCTGTCCATCATATCAGCTAGCTCTCTCCCTATACCAGTCATACTGCCAACATTCAAAGTTCCGACCCTCGCTACCACAGTCCTAGCCTTTCTCATCTCTTCCTGCCTTCGGCCATGTCTTCTGCCTCTCCTCCTCCTTCGGCCAACAGTAGCCCAATTTCTGCCAGCACCCTGTAGGCTAACAGTACTGGTGGCAGTCATTGTTAACCCGGGGCTCGACCGATCTGGTATAAAAATTTTTTCTTGGTGTCTGCATGAAATGTTTTGGCGAAGTTTTATGCCAGATGCCCTTCCTGACGCAACCCTCCCCATTTATCCGGGCTTGGGACCGGCACAAAGAATAATACAAATAAAAGTTAACTTGTGTTCTAAAAGTTACTTGTTTAACCATTAAATCGAACTTAAATAATATAAAAAAAAAATTGACTGTTGTAAACCTTTATCTTTGCAGACTCCTCAATTTTAAAATGCTAGTGATAGAACAAGTCTTGCTGAGACCTGGAAAATTATATGCATTAAGTTTAATTTGCCAAATGAGTTCAAGCTCTTCAAGTTTTAGAGGTGCAGGACCACCTCTGGTGTCTTGTAACACTTGATCAATGGCCATAAATTTGAATTTATGGTCAACATTTAGTTGGATGTGTTTGGCCAAGCCGTTGTCAGTCTTATTGTGACCTATTGCATACAGATGTTCATACATTCTATCACTAAGTCTTCGCTCCGTCTTGCCTATGTAAAAGGCAGGACAACATGTATATTTGGCCAAACAGACCACAAATTTGGAATTACAGTTGAACCTATTTTTAAGTTTAAACTGTACGCCATTGATAACAAATAAATTGATTGGCCATCTCCACATTTCTACAAAAATTACAATTCTCACATTTGTTCATACCAACTATTTTGGGAACCCTATGATGCTTTTTGCAATAGGTTCTTCAAATTCAAGAGGGCACTTCTAAGCTTGTCTAGACCACAAATGCTCACTGAGCTCGGAGTCCTAGTGTCTGTCACTGGCCAGGTGAGCACTCACAATTTTGTCACTGAAAGACTGCTGGCATCTTGTCTTCATGGATCTACTTTGGAACAGCCAACGATCAGATGATCGAACACTTTTAGAGTGAACACTACATGTCGAACCAACAAAATAGCTAACGTCCAGAATAGCAAATTTTTTCCCAGGGAAAGAAATTGCTGGGCCGGCTGTCTGGGTTGTGCCATTTCCTCCACTGTAGTGTGATCTCAGAGTTGGTATATTTAAGTAGGGGGGTGGTTAGTGGTTTTTTTTTTTTTTTGGGAACGGTGATTATAAATCACTGTTCTGGTTGTTCGCTGTTTTGGATTTTCGACATTTAGGGGTCGACCATTTCCCCTTATAAATTACCTTAGTGACCTTTTCTAATCTACTTAACTGAATAAGTGTGACCTTCCTTTGACAAAGCAAAACTGGGAGGGATCCAGTCTCTGTAGGTCTCCTAAGTCCTTGTTGATAATTTCCATGGAAATTCTTATCATGACTTTACAAATAAGACTAGTCAGAATAATGGGTCTTTAGTTTCCCTTGTGAAGTGAGGTGACTGTCACAGTCCTTCATTCACATGGTACAAAGCCTGTTTTAAGACTATTGTTAAATAGTGACTACATGGGTCCTGATAAGTCATATCTTAGACTGTTCAGGAGACATCCTGGGATGTTATCAGGGTCCATTCAGGCCCTGGTCTTTGCTTTGATGAGTGCAGCCAATAGATTCTCCCTAGTTATAGTTGGAGATGTTATGTTTGAGGGTATTTTTGGGGGAACAGTCAGGGGTACAAGGTGGGTAAAGTTGGAATTGAGGGGTAAAGTCAGAATTTAATTTGTCTGCTAACAGATTCTCTATATCATTAGGCTCAGGAAAATGTGGCACTATTAACCATCAGTATGGCATATTCCTGTGTGCTGCACTTGAGGTCTCTGACATAGCTGTAGAAGGCCTTATGGCTATCTTTCATCTGTGAGGCTATTGTAAGCTAGAAGTTAGCTTTGATTGTCATAATTAGGCCTCTTAGTTGCCTGTTTTTTGATGAGATAGTTTTTATCTTCATGGGAATTACATGATTTTTCACATATATTTTTCCTTTTGCTGTATATTCTGTTTAAGTAGCGTAGCCACCAGGACAGCTTGCTTCTGGAGCTAGTTGTGGGCTTGATTCTGGTAGGAAGAACAACCTCTATACAGCCATTGACATGATTGCCTGGAGTTTCTGAGATCAATTCAGCAAAGGCTGCTGTATTTTTGCGGTTTAGAGGGGCACTGAATGTTGACAAATCATCACTTAATAAAAGATAATTTGCCTTGGAATACTTTGTAACTGTTACTGGTTTTAATGAGATTACAAAGTTGATTTTGATTTAGAATAAGACAGCTTTATGGTCAAACCTTATCAGGGAAGAGAAAACATTGGAGGTGCAGCATTCTTCCATATTTGTGAGCATGAAGTCCAGTAAACTGGAGCCTCTGGTGGGCATATTCACTATTTGGTTAAGGGTATTTGTATTTATGAAGTCCAAAAATCTCTGTGCCTGGAAATTTGAAGCCATGTTAGTAAACAGAGGGGTAATTAAAGTCTCTATGAGGAGGTGATAGGCTGGATGGTAAGTATCTCCAGTTAGTCCAAGTATGCATTGTGAACTTCTTGGGACATAGAGACTGACTTTTATTTGTCCAGGATATGTCTCGGAATTTTATGTATGGTGATCTACACGTGAAGGGACACCAGCATGTCATCCTGTTTGACCACCCTAGAGGTATGGTTATTATTGATATATATTGAGACACCTTCACCTTTTGCTCTTGTCTGTGCAGCTACTGGTCTAAAAGTGCGGAAGACACTGAAAATTTGCACTGCCGGGGTACTGTCTGCTGGTTTAAACCATGTCTCAGTAACTGCACAGATTATCTACATTCTCGAGTGTGAGAAGAGCTTGGAGGGAGTGTATATATATATATATATATATATATATATATATATATATATATATATATATATATATATATATATATATATATTTATTTATTTTTTACACTCCTGGCATTAAGCAGTAGCACCTAGAGGTTCAGTTGAGTTGATTTTGCTATGTCTGTAAGTTTGTCAATTTGGCATAGCCTAAAAAAGGTGCCATAGAGTTGGAAAAGTATTTGCCAGTATTTAAAAGCCAAGAGGGAAAGGTGTACACTATCCTTGGCACCGCAACATGGTTTATTAACAATGTCCTCCCCAGCTGAAAAATATTGAATCCCATTAGAATGACACGAGAAAAACAGCCAGTTGTTGAAATTAGTAATTTTTTGCTCTATTATGACATCATCCTCAGTGATGGTAATATGCTGACCAGTGCTTGGTTCATACCAGGCAAAGACACATAGTCAGAAAACTCCATAAATTCTCTCTTCATATAGTCCAGGACGGTACATCTCAGGTCATTTACACCTACATGGACTATGATGGTATCATACTGGTACTTGTCTAGACATCACAGTGACTTAGAAATCATTATTTGAATGCAAAGCATTTCATCTGTTTTTTTGTGTGTGTGTGTGTGTGTGTGTGTGTGTGTGTGTGTGTGTGCGTGTGTGATTTATGCAGACATTGTTCCAGGTAGAGAAGCAAGATCTAACTCACAGGGCAAAGCTCTTATCAACATATTCTCATATAATTATGATGTGTGGGTAGTATTATTTATTTATTTATTTATTTATTGACATTTGTTTACTAGAAAAGTCCACTGGGCCAGCTAGCCCATTTTCAGTGGAGGCCCAGGGAGAAAAGTTCCAATGTACATACATAGAATAAAAATAAAAAAAAACAAATATAGCATATAACACACATAGAGTAAAAACAAGAAATATAACATAATTTATATAAGAAGTATCTCAAAATAGTATGTCAAATTGCAGAAGTTACATAAAGAAATGATAATATAGAAAATAAATTCTTATTGGAGTTTGACTCACAGATTAATACTAGAAAATATTACAAGGCATAATAAAGTGAATGTTTGGCTTAGAGAATAATGAGCTATTATACGCTGAGTAAGGAAGTATAACAAGTGGAGTGTTAATTTAGACAAGAAATGGGGACTGAGTGGTAAAGGTTAGTGGTTTGGCCTAAGGGTAACGGTATATGATGGCTCAGAGGGTGGAGATAAGAAAAGAAGAAGGTGACAGGCTGGAAGTCTTAAGTTTAAATAATGGCTGAGGAGGGGCTTGAGCAGTTACAAATCCACCTGGATGAGAGGTGACTGTGCAGTGCATTTTTGAAGTAAGAAGGAATTGGTTGAAGGAGTAAAGAGGGTTAGAGGTTACTCCATTGTTTGGAGATTGTCCAAGAGTATAAGAGTTAACCTGCAGGAAGTTTGGGTTTATGTACCTGGAGAATGAATTAGTTTTTGGAATGAACTGAAAGGAGGAGATTGCAGAAATAATACATGTGAAATCACCAAAGGTAGTTTTGGCAAATGCAAAAAAAAAGAAAAAAAAGCTGTATAACAAAACTTTCAGTGAATATTAAACTATTTTTTTATGCAGGGGGGGGGACCCTCTGCAACCTCTCCCCCATTTGGGAGTACACCCCACTGGAATTATGTATACCAACTTCAAGGTTGGACAACAGTAGACAAAATGGCAGTCTCCATTTGTCAGTAAAAGTAGTTTCAATGAACTGTCTTTCATTTTTGTGCATTTGCCAAATCTACCTTTGCCGACCTGACATGCACCCAAAAAAAACAGGGTTCCTTCTCAGAGTATCAGGGCTCACAATTCATGACAAAATTAGGAGACTAAAAAGCTTTGAAGGCTTTCAAAGTAATAAGCACTTATCTACCATGTTGAGACAAACTGATTGAAGCAATGTGGCACCTTATAAGGATGTTTCTTGATCATGTACCATGGAAGATGTATCTGCATTATCTGGAGTTGATCCTGGGCAGGCCAAAAATTGCTACAGGAATTACATTGCTCAGCTTGCCTGGGAAAACCTGTGGATCCCACAAGATGACATGTCTGGTCTACCTTGATCAGCTTGCTACCACCATGTCAACAATAAGGACATTCAGTTCAGAAAATAAATGGCTCTCTGGCTGTCTGACTGCTTGGCTGCATGTAGTTATTACTATGGTAAATATGTGTAACTGCTGCATCTTACTGCAGAGCTGCATTTTACATATGTCATATGCCTGATTGCTCAACGCATGTCTCTTTTGTAGGTAAGCCATTAGAAAGTGGCAACATCAAAGACAGAAAAAAAAAATAAAAAGCTTCTCGTCTTCATGCCATGGGAAATCAATGACTAATGCTAGTAGATAAAGCTGATCCCCCAGGGGGACAGCGTATACAGCTGTGGATGGTTTGCCAGGTCAGGTAAATTTTGTTGGTTGCTATGGCAGGAATATTTTTAACACTGATGAAAACTGACTTACATGACTAAATCTGCTTGCCAGAAAGGCAATCAGTGAAGTATTAAGACCACATATTTTTGAGTGGTCAAAGTATCTTCTAGGCAACTGATCAAGACAAAGTGTATCACCAATAGTACTCAACCTTTACCTCCATAATTAGGGACAAAGTAACAATAATTATTACAAGATGCCCAAAATGAGCATGATTTCACTGGTGCTGCAACCATAGATCCTCATAAAAAATTACCAGCTTGAGGTGGGACAGGCAAAAGTTTGAGACAAAACTAGTAAAATCCCTAACAACAAAAATAGCTGAGATGTATGCCATCAACATGTATAAATCCAAGATGTCTAGTTTTATCTCAGATGCTGGATAGGATGTTAGTACAGGAAAGGACTAGAGGCTGCTGGTCTCCTAGAATGTTCAGCCTGGTTAGTGTAACATACAAGTGCAATATGTACACATTCCGAACAGGTATGGACAATTCATTTCCATGTATCCTGTACTATCCTAAATGACAGCAATGATGCTATGAGAAAAGATGCTTTCCCACTATTTGAAACAAGAAATAGAAGTATTTATGATTTACAAGCAAGAACATTTAGACATTCATGAAACAAAATACAAGTAAAAAAGCTGCAAAAGTGTATATTTTCAAAAGTTATAAAGTCATAACAATGAATGCATGTCACAAAATGCTTGAAAAATATCACACTCAGTACTCTCAATCTGAAGAAATGTTTAGCCCTTTGCTACTAGAAATACAATTAAATGGTAGGCCAGTAAGCTTTGAATGGAGTGCTATGAAAATTGTCATTCTAATGAGTGAGCTGAGATTAAGAAGAGAGTAATCTAATCTTACAACTCAATGATATTATGATAGTGTTTTACATTTCAAAACCTATAAAATACTCTTGGAGGTGCTGCTGTGAAAGTTTACTGTATATGAAAGGTGAAATACTCCCTTTCATAATGGCAGAAGGTACTAGACCAGTTATGTATGTAGAAGCTGACTGTATAAAATTCAGTATAGCACAGGAGAAATAAAACACACAGTTTCTAAAATTCATGTTCATAATAGTTTAAGTACTGTACTGCCAAAGGTACAATCCTGACATATTCTTATTAAGTTATATTAAAACGTTTGACTTTTATTATGTGAATTAATGGTCATACTATACTACCCCCGAATGCTAGAATTAAGACTCAGAGATCAGTGTACATTACAGAAGACTAAAGTCACAGTTCCTTGAATCATTATATACTTTTAAAAACATTGTATGAATCTTGTCCTTGAATATTTATGATGAAAGGCTTAGACATGTCATATTTTTCATATTCTGGACCTTAGCCAGATAATACAAATGATGGTCTGGCACAGAGATGGAATAATAAGTAAGATGTATCATGAATACTAATAAAAAAATAAATTATAACCAAATGTACATTTGTACCAATGAAAAGAGCGCGAGAATCTATTGTCTACACAATGTATAAATGGTGCTGTTTTTGAAACTGACCAGAAAACTGATGGTCTAACATGCATTTGATGTATGCTGATCATGCTTTGGATAAATCACCTTCAAAAAAGATTGAAACACTTGTCATGGATTCTTCTCCTCAAGCAATCAGTGAAAACCTAAGAAAAAAAATTGCAAACATGTTCTTGGAGAAATTTTAAATTTTGACAATGTGTCTTTTGTTTCCATGTGTGAACTTCATTAAGGGTAATGGAATTCACTGTGTAACTTCCACATTGTTTCATGTTTCTTCTAATAGCTTGGAGAACAGGGCACTCAAACTTCAGTCGCATGGCCCTTTGCTTGATCTCCTGAGAGAAAGTAGTGTTTCAATACAAGAACACAAAGAATTTTCACAGAACATATAAATCAATGTTTCAGTGCATGAGCTTTTTTCCACTTAAGAAAGCATGCCATTAATATACTACATAGCACAACACAGCTGATGGATTTTCACTAAACTCATTCCAGTGGGAACTCTTGATATATCTTACATTGCTTTTAACTCCCTTTAGGAAGCAATTCATCTGGCAAAAGAGAATTCTACCTTAAACTGTTGCAATCCCATCTTTAGTTTATTGAACATGATGCTCAGGGGGCTACGTGGTTATGCTGAACAAAAAAGATACAAACCTGCTGTATTCTTTTCAGAGAGAATGATTCAAAAGGTCAAAACTTTAGAAGTCTTAATAGCAGCATAGGAGATAAAAAAAGTTTCTTCTACAAGTCAGTGCTTCCCTCATTAGAAGTTATAAGATGTGGATTCTTGATCTCTCTAGATTTTAATTCATTTCAGGAACTGCACAAGAAAGTGAATAATGTTATTTACATTTTAATATATCCATTATATGGTTGTTGTAACTAATAATGCAAACTTTATTTTGTGAGTATCAATCATTTCCATCTTAAACTTTGATATACTACCATTGGAATCCTTCCCACTCTAAAAAGAATATATTGTAGTTTTACAGATTTTTATCAAAATATCTGCAAGTATGAACTCTCAGATGGATATTTCAAAATCATAGAATTACTTATTAATGCTGTATATGTTTTTATATTTTCTTTCAAGAGAAATTAAGAATGATGATTCTGTTTAATACAAAGAAGGCAGTATTGCACTATTGTCATATAACAGTTGACATTTCTCTGTCATTTACCTTAAATGTACATAATTAACAAAAAAATTGAAGAGGTTTCCATGATTACTGGGGAAGAATTGCTACAAAAACACTTGGGGCATCACAGTGAAATGATTACTGTACCAATGTTAACCATTTTTTTTCAAAGATAGAGCTTCCAGATAGTTTTAAACATTCTTCCCACTTGATTGGGCCAGCATTCTTTTGAAGTAACTATGTATTATAAAATGCATTTAACCAAGTATTTATTTTCATCTTTGTTTCTCTTACTGCCCAGATTGAAATCCAAACTTTTATTCATTCACTCTATATTTTCTTGTCATGCAATTTTCATTGCGATATGACCAGACATATTTAATTAAAATCACCTTGATTCACTTCTTATTTATTTTTGCTAAAAACTGAAGTAGTGTAATAGGATATGTAATTCACATGACAGGAAAGGTCCTCAAAGAGTAAAAGAAGTTTGCTATATTCACAGAAGAGACATCACTTGACATTTGCTTTCCTGGGCTCATTTCAGACAAAGTTTGAAGGACAAAAGGTAGATGAAGAAAGAGAATTCTAAGCTGAGAATTCTCTTCTAACTAATTTGCTGATTGAAAAGAATTCTCTTTATTAACCCCGACACATAATTTCTAAATACACCCAGTTATCAGTTATTTTGACACACTGATTGATTTTTCCTTTTTATCCATCTCCTAAATGTTATTAAGAATGGAGTTGCATAGTTCTGAAGGCTTAAAATCATATTGGTTAAGATGACTTCTGCATTTCAAATCACTCACTTAAGAAGAAATATACCTCTGTTAGTTGCTAGTCATAACATATTCAGATAATGCATGAACATAGCATTGCTGCTTACAGTACAGCTGCTTGTAAACTGCTAATAATGTCGCCCAAGCACTGGGTTAAATTTATGAAGTGTGTGTGATAGAAGTTGCATCCTTCCTTATAAAAGTAATCTCACCGCAGACTGCTTAACATTACAGGATGGGTCAAAGTATTTAAAATCAATTTGGAATTCTAAGCTGAACTGACCTATTTAAGAGTTTAAAAAAATCAGTTGACTTCAGTGTGGAGGAAATAATAAATTATGTTTTACAAACATATTTGTTTTGTCTAACTGAAGAGACTGAATAAGAAAGAGAATGAGAGAATGGCTAAGTGCCTACAGTTTCAACCATAGCAGTATTTCAAGACACAATGTTAGCACCGTGTTTAGAATTCCTATAATCTGAGACCAGCTGTTTCCAGTCATTTAAGTCAGTTATTGTAATATAAAAAAATAAATTCATATTTTAAACAGGGAGATGTTTATATAAACTGACCTTCTCACAAATATGATGGCTTCCCTAACGGGTCTAGTACTCTTGCAGACCTTAATTCTTTGTTTATTAGCATCAGTTGGCACAATACCTGATAAAACAAAAACTTACCATCTTGCTTTAGAGGTTGGGATTTCATTTTGTATTCTTCTGTTTGTGGAGGTCATACTGTCTGTCACAGATGCTTGTTTTGTAACCTTGTGCCACTACCTATTTTTGTCACAGATTTTTCTGAATAAGGAACAGTTTTCCCTCTTCTGTAGTAGAATGTTGTATACCTTTCAAAATATACATTTGTGCATATAATGCTTAGAACATTTGTCCAGTACTACGTACAAGCACATTAATCTTACCCCAGAAAAAATCTACAAAAAAGGAAAATCATGCAGTTATTTTCAGTGACTTTCTTTTATTAGGTAAAATAAGTAACATATGGGTCATCTGCACTAACTGTTTAAGCATGTTTATCCATTCCATAGTGTAATCTTGAGGGGTCATGATGATGATGACTATGAAGATGCATATAACATAGATGATGATGATGACAACACTTTAATCAGTTATTCTAAAAACAATTGTTTTTACTTTGTGCTTGCTAATGTATGATAGATATCATAGTTCTAACAATGGCCTTAGAAAGTTTCTTCTGAATAGTGACTCAGTCAAAGTCAAACAGCATTCATTTGGAAGCAGCAGAAAACAGTGATGCTTAACTAGTCAAACTTGTCTGCTATCCACATTTTGACCCACTTTGATGAACTGTCATCCATTCATATATACATTTTCTAAGCCACAATGGCAGCAAGCTGAACAAGGTACAGCATTCTTTCCACTTCTGAGTGAAAAATTGTTACTTTATTTTATAATATTCTAAGTCATATTGAGATATATACACACCTGTAATGTGTCAAGGATCTAATCTGGGGTTTCATCCCAGTGGAATAGGGACTCACCGGAAAATTCTCATTATGTGCAAAAACCTTCTAAAGAACCTCAATTGTCTTTTATCAAACTGTATAACTAATAGTTGTATTCTGAGACTCTACCAGATTACTTAACTTCCTCACTTTGTCACAGAGGGTGAGCCAGCTACTGTATGAAGACATCTGATTTCTTCTAGTTGTATCCCTGAACTCAACCTTTCAGCTACTACTTTAATACATGGTCATAAGTGATGATGTGATACATGGGTGTGGGTAAGGATGTGATACATCATGTAGGTTAAGCTGTCATACATAGATGTAAGTAAGGATGTGATACATGGGTGTAGGTGAAGATGTGATACATGGGTATAGGTGAGGATGTGATACATGCGTGCAGGTAAGGATGTGATACATAGGTGTAGGTGAGAATGTGATACATGGGTGTAGGTGAGGATATTATACACGGGTGTAGGTGAGGATGTGATACATGGGTGTGGGTGAGGATGTAATACATGGGTGTAGGTCAGGATGTGATACATGGCTGTAGGTAAGGATGCGATACATGGCTGTAGGTAAGGATGCGATACATGGCTGTAGGTAAGGATGTGATACATGGGTGTAGGTAAGGATGTGATACATGCATGTAGGTTAGAATTTGATACATGGGTGTAGGTAAGAGTGTGATACATGCTATTAGGTGAGGATGTGATACATGGGTGTAGGTGAGAATGTGTTACATGAGTGTGGGAGAGGATATGATACATGGTGTAGGTGAGGATGTGATACATGACTGTAGGTGAGCATTTCATACATCTGTGTAGGTGAGGATATGATACATGGCTGTATGTGAGTATATAATACATCACTCTGGGTGAGGATGTGATAGATGCAGGGTGGTTGCTGACTTCAAATCAAAGTGGGGCTGCAGGAGACAACTGATTGGTTTGGGGCCAATGGGATGGGGTGTGGCCAACTAGAAAGGGGTGGAGCTATGCTAAAAACTGCAAAAACTGGGACTTTAATCAAATACGCTGCCCTGGGTGCCACTGCCAAACTGACATTATGAGAGTCCAATCAAGACAAATTGAATTGTAGGAGAAAAAAATATTTCAAAGCATTGGCTACATGAGAGCTTACTTAATATCTGGATGGAAACAAAAAGGTTGCTAGGCATGAAAAAATAAATTACTTTTTAAATACATTACTGGAATGCCAGTCAAAATCAAGTATAAAAAAACAAGCGGCACTCAACTCAAACCACTTCTCTTTGCACTGCAGTTAATTATAATTTATATTCAACTTTATAAAAGTAGCAAATAACATGTTGAAAGTAGCAAAACCCCCACTTGTAAAAAATGTTTCTTATCCAAAAAAGACCTGCTGCCTGACAACAACTGTGGAGATAGGTGAAGGCTGCCAGCCTAGCCAGATAGAATTTTGTAGATAATTCTGTCATTTGTAAATATTAATATAAGCCACAGGCTTGTTCTTTTAAATGGGAAAAATTGTGTTAAATATGGAACTGTAAAAATGTAACAACAGTGCACTCTGCTGTAACAAAGCTGATAAATCAATTCTTTGATGTCAAAACTCGAAGCCAAGATGTCTAGATAAAGGCATTCTGCATATTGTTTTGAAGCCAGCGTTAAAGGCTAGAATTTGCATGTATAATTTATTTTATTGTTTTGGCTTCCTGACCAGCTGCAAGATCATGGGCTATTAACTTCTGAGAGTCTGTTAGCCTAGGAACCAGAAAGAAATGATGTAATCTGAAATGGATCAGTGGTACTGTGTTATCAATTTAAGGACAGAAAGAATGAGAGCATTTTGAGCATTTCTCTTGAGAACATCCAACTCACCACTCTGCCTGTGTCTATATGTAAGTAGGATTTTAGAACTGTGTTTTCTCTTAGATATAGCGAGGAAATACGAAGATTAGACTACTTTGTTTTTCTGTGATGTCAGAACTTTTCTACTGTATTATTTTAAGTATTTCTCTGTGATCTCTGAACTCTTGACTGGCACTGTGTAGTAAGAAGTATTGTCTTGTATTTTTTTTTTTATTATTAAATATTTTAAACCTTTCAACTGTGGCTATTTTGTGTAGAGATAATTTAAGCTCTAAGAGTACATTGCATGTATATAGTGATACTGTACCAAGTTACTCCAAATTGACTGTTTGGTTGCACTTACCATTTGGATAATGTTACTACAATAAACAGAACATGCTGGAGGGATAGATTCCTGTCCAAGAAACTTTTCATACTCTGGAACAAACTACCTATCTATATCAAATAAAGCTCCTCATTAGCACTCTTCAAGAAAAATCTTAATGATTAGATGGGAAATAGGAAATTCACCCTGGGGATGACCACTGCGGCTCTGCTCAACAGGGGCACAGGAAAATAATTTTCTTGGGTGGCAAAAGCTTTGGTACCTTTTTGACTAGGCTTATATAGGTCCTAGGGCCAATAGCCTAGTACCTATCTATGAACGTATGAACCTATAATAATATTGCACAGTATAATTGGACACCCTTTCATAAGGGCCTTTGAGTAGCTGATAAATATTAGCTGTGTGGTGGCAGTGATTTCTACTGCATAGTCTGGGTAAAAGGGGCACAGCTGGAGAACCTGTGCCAGCCTTCCCCAGGAGTGTCTGTGTGGTTGAATATACTTATCTCAAAGTGTGTGTGCGTCAGCTACTTGGGCAGGTACACAAAGCACTGGTTAGACAGAGAGGATGCTGGAGATTTTAGCTTACCCACTACACTGAGATCTGGACCCTATAGCTGTGCCACTGGGGAGTCTTATTGGGGACCTGGAGAGAAATGTAGAAACCAGGCCCAGACTGACTGTGATCTCTGTGTGCTCTTAAGGGAAATTTTACTTTACTATGTGTGTATTTATTATCCTTTCCCTATATGGATGCCTCTCACTGGTGTTAGTGGTGATGACTGAAGCTCCTTGTTTGCTGAACCAGTGCACAGGTGTCACATATAAATTGTTAGGAAGTGGTGGGATATCCACTCCACATTTGAATTGGTTGGCAAATACTAATTGGCTTGTAGTGGTGTGGGTAGAGTGAATTCCTGTAGCTTCTGTATAGTGACCACTGAAGGTGTTTTGTGCTCTAAATCAGCCACACAGTAAATACTCAGAGTTCAGATCACAATTGTTTTATTTCTTTTGTTAGCTTAGTTAGTCAGGGAGAGCAGTCAGCATGTCAGGAAAGCTGACAAGGAGCCAGCTGTCTGAGATGTGCCAGGCCAGGGGACTGGTGTATGGAAACCTGACTAAGGCAGACATGATTGCAGCTTTGGTTACAGCTCTATCAGAAAACAGCAACCAGGAGGACAATCAGTCTGGTAGTGGAGATGTACCACCCTCAAAGAATGGACAGCTCAACCTTTCTGCAGAGGACTTAAAAATCCATCTGAAGCTAAAGAGACTTGAGTTGGAGGCTAGGTGTTTGGGAAAAGAAGCAGTTGAAAGACTGAAAGGTCTACAGGCTGAGGAGAATAAGAAACTGCTACACCTAGACGCTGAGGAAAAGGAGAGGCAGAGGCAGCATGAGAAGGAGATGCTGACTCTTTGTGAGAGTCATGGAGGTAATAGGGATGGGAGTAACTGGACCCCAGAAGCACAAAATCTCAGTAAATTTCTTCCTTGGTTTAAAGAAGAGGATCATTTTGATAGTTTTATTCATATGTTTGAGAGGGTATGTAAACAGTATGATGTTTTTTGATATGGTTCCTGACCCCCTTACTCCATGGTAAAGCTGTAACAGTGTTGTCTAAAATGTCTAACATTGACTGTTTTAATTATACTATGGTTAAGAACTGTTTGTTAGAATTGTTTAAGCTAACACCTGAAATGTATAGTAAAACGTTTCATGAGCATAGACACAAGGCAGATGAAAGTGTGTGTGAATATGTTGCTGAACTGAGCATTTATTTTCATACGTGGCTGAGTGGATGTCAGGTCCCCACTTTTGAAGGACTTGCAGACCTTTTGGTGAGCGAACAAGCCCTTAGCACTTTTCCTGAGGACATGAGGATCTGGTTACCTGATAGACTATGTGCTACTTCAGATGTGTTGGGGAAGAAGGGAGACCTATACCTAGCAAGCAGGGCATCCCTGCACAGGAAAGGGACCCCAAAAACTGCTCATGGGTCTAAAAGAACCCATGGTGGGAAACACAGATTGCCCCAACTGAATCTGCCAGTAGCAGGGAAAGCCACTAGTCCAGGTACACATCCAAGACCTATGGTTAAATGTTTTGAATGCAACCAGTGGGACCATGTGGCATACAGATGTCCATGGAGCTAAGGTGGGGAACAAAATGTGAGAGAGCCAGTAAGTGGGAAATACAAAATGCCAATAGTTGGTTGTCTTGATACAAAAGGGGTACCAAACTACCATCCTGCAGATGTCCTGATAGAGAAGGATTTAGATGAGGCAGTATCATGTGTTTATGCAGTTACTAACAGTGAGGCTAGGAGACAAGCATTGGGGTCAGGTTGCCTGGGGGAGACTCAGAGAGACTGCATACTTGAAGGCAGGACTGGTGAGGTGGTTACTTCAGGGAGTGAGCTATTCTGTAGCAGTGAGACTGAATGTGCACCACAGCTGCTTGTGGGTACTGATGTTCCCTTAGACAGAGTGACTGCAAAGGTAGAGGTATATTGTTTTTATTGTTTTGGCTTCCTGACCAGCTGCAAGATCAAGGGTTATTTACCTCTGAGAGTCTGTTAGCCTGGGAACCAGAAAGAAATGATGTAATCTGAAATGAAGCAGTGGTATTGTGTTATCAATTTAAGGATAGAAAAAATGAGAGCATTTTGAGCATTTGTCTTGAGAACATCCAACTCACCACTCTGCCTGTGTCTGTATGTAAGTAGAATTTTAGAACTGTGTTTTCTCTTAGATCTAGCTAGGAAATAGGAAGATTAGACTAGTTTGTTTTCTACTATATTATTTTAAATATTTTTCTGTGATCTCTGAACTCTTGACTGGCACTGTGTAGTAAAAAGTATTGTCTTGTGTTTTTTTTTTGTTTATTATTAAATATTTTTAAACCTTTCAACTGTGGCTGTTTTCTGTAGAGATAATTAAAGCTTTAAGAGTACATTGCATGTATATAGTGATATTCTGCCATGTTACTCCAAATAAGTCTTGACTGTTTAGTTGCACTTGCCATTTGGATAATAATATTGCACAGTATAATTGAACACCTTTCATAAGGGCCTTTGATTAGGTGATAAATATTAGCTGGGTGGTGGAAGTGATTTCTACCGTATAGTCTGGATAAAAGTGGCACAGCTAGAGAACCTGTGCCAGCCTTCTCCAGGAGTGTATGTGTGGTTGTATAAACTCTTATCTCACAGTGTGTGTGTTTCAGTTACTTGGACAGGGACACAAAGCACTAGCTGGACAGAGAGGGTGCTGGAGGTTTTAGCTTGCCCACTAGGCTGAGATCTGGACTCTATAGCTGTGCCAGTGGGGAGTGCTATTGGGGACCTGGAGAGAAAGGGAGAAACCAGCCCCAGACTGACTGTGATCTCTGTATGCTATTAAGGGAAATTGTACTTTACTGTGTGTGCGTATTTATTATCCTTTCCCTATATGGACGTCCCTCACTGGTGTTAGTAGTGAGGACTGAGGCTCATTGATTGCTGGGCCAGTGCATGAGTGTCACAACAACTATCTATGTGATTCATGGGGAAAACATGATCAAAGTAAAAAATTAACAGCAAACAAGAAACAAATTCAAGATAAATTGCTTAAAGGATTACTGCACAGGTTAAGGACCACACATGATAGATTGGACCACACATGATAGATTGGCATTCTGTTTAGTTACAAGTAAAGCCTGCAAAGATGACTGCACATCTTCAACAAATGTAATGAGCTTCTGAAAATACTGTAATCCTGTCCTTTATTACAAATGCTGTTATATGCATTTCAATACCTAAGGCGTATATGCTATCTTGTTATGTAAATATTATCTGCATGGCAACAACAAAAAGGCTTTCAATGGTAATTTTTTAACAGTATGCTTATTAAAGCTTACTTGCATCTTACATTCTCAGACAAACTTACCTGATGGTGATTAAAGCATTGCTACTTAAACACAGAGCAACAGGCACTGCAACGGCATGCAATTTCTGAATAAGAAGCATAAATCAATATTATGAAAATATGACAGAAAACCAGAATGTTCTGCAAAATCAAGGACACATGAAAAGCCACTGTAGTACTTGTGTCTACTTTGGATTGGGGGATATTCTGCACACTTACACTGTATAACTGTTCCTTGCATTGTTTGGACACATCTAGTCACTATGTGGGAGAGTGGGGTGCAACAATTATGTCACAATTTGAAATGATGCTGGCTGACGGTGATGGCCCTGACACATTTGTCATACCTGTCAGCCTCAGAGCAAGAAATCTGGATAAAGCCATAAACAGAATTGGAACAAAGGCCCAAAAATAAGGACATTTTTTAAATATTGCTCTTATAAGCTTAGAAAGAAAATAGAATAGTAGATCTTGCATTAGTATGAATTTTCTGAAGGGTATGAAATCCGAAACTCAAATCATTATTTTCTAACATCAGTCTTTAATGATTTGCAACTAATTTGCAAGAAAACCACAATTTTATGAAAAACAGACCAAAAATGTGATGTAAAAGTATAAAATAGCCACAAAAATACAGCTGGGAACCTGTCAAAGAAAGGACACTTTTTTAATATTAGTACTGTAACTTAAGCAGCTGACAAAATAAGAGAATCTACATGTATTTCTGAAATTAAAAGAAATCTATAACTCTGATCATTACAATTATTTATTAATTGTAAACCCTCCATGTTTTCTTCCAAATTTTCCATTTTGCGATTATTAGGGGGAGAGCAACATTTTGAGCCAAAATCAGGGACAGTTGAGAGGTTTGGATATACCTAATTCTACAAGGTGATTTATTTACACATACCTCTCATCCTGTTAATGCAGGTAATCTGGACAAGGCCAAATATATTGGTGGAATATGCAAACAGTACTAAAAATTGCTCTTGTATAAACTTAGTAAGTTGACAGAACAACAGGTCTTGCTTTAGCATGCACTTTTCTGAAGAGTATGAAGTCTGAAACTCAATGTCTGTCATTATTTAGTGACTTCATTTCTAAATGATTTGCCAGAAAACCACCAATGTTATGAGGAAAAAAACAAAAATAAGAAGCAAAAATCTATTAATTCTGCAAAAATCTGGACAGTTAAGAGGTATAGTTCAGTCGGGGCTATCTGAGTTAGCCGCCCCCTCTCACAAACTCATGGTGGAATGGGGCCTCCCCCATCCAGCTATTCCGATGTCCCTTTACTTGGCTATTTCACCCTATTTCCCATAAACACTGTAATGTGCATTCTGCTTTACTTCTACGATGATTTGGATTTTGTTTAAAAGTTTTATTTTACGTTTTACAGCACAAATACTAATAGAATTCTGCTAAAGAAAGCAATGCAGTCTCACAATGAAAATAGACTTAGCATAGCATAAAAACTTCTCTGCCCTTGAAACTCACATTATTTGACAAAGCATTGAAACCCGCATTCAAAGAAAATACATCTGGCCAGTGGCAGATAAAGATGAACTTTGGGCTGTTTTCAAATCATAGGCCACTTGCACAAGAAACATGCATGTGTTCTTTGATACACCTTCCTGATTGTATTAAATTAAATCCCTCGTATAATACAGTGCAGTTGTTAGAGGGAATTTTAAATTTATTGTTATCAATATTTTTTCCAGTAAACAATGAAACAAAATGCATGCACTAATAATAACAAGACTGCCCAGTTCAGAACATTTACATTATAAAAGTCTACTCAAACTTCTACATTCCATCAGTATCAGTAAATATGCACAATCTCTGCATAAGTAAAAGTCATCTAAACAATTGCACATTAAAGAGATCTGTAACTAATGAGTTTGGTGCTAGCCAACAACTTTATATTTCATTGTTTCATCTACAAATAAATTTCCTGTTGCCACTGAGGAATAAATTGCTTATGTTACAATAAAAAAATGATAAGCTAGTAATATTGCAATAGGAAGTGGATGGCAAACTGATAACAGGTTCATCATTACTAGGTATATCAACCAAAGAGGACATTCTCAGGACTGCAGCATCCACCCCATTCAAAAGTACAACACTGTACAGTATCAGCAATGCATTTATATATTGTGGGCATAGAAGCCACAGCCTTCTGCATTAGAAGCAACTATACTACCGGTCATGCTATTAACAATATAAGCAAACTCAGCATAAGCAGCATTAAACTTCTCCCCAAGCTGTCAGCTACTTGTAAAATCCACTCGACAATCAATTGTATCTCTCAACATTGAAGCACAAGAAATCTGGAAAAAGCCAAATTTTATTGGGGGGGGGGGGGCAAAAGCCGAAAAACTAGGGACACATTTTAAACATTGCTTGTATAATCTTGGAAAGTTGCTAGAATAAAATGTGGTGTTACCACCATGCATTTCACTGCCAAGTCTTGTACCCTGGACCTTATGCACTACAGTCCAAGCAACATACAACTATGCCAAATCAGATGTTTCTTGAAGGACAGGTAGACTGAAACTTAAATGGCTATCATTTAGTGAATTCTGTTCTCACCTTAGCTCTTGACCTCTTAGCACAGAAAACCTGGACAAAGCTAATAATGGGGGAATACAGTCCCAAAAATAGGGATAAATTTCAAATATTGATTTTATAAACAGAAAACTGCTAGAATAAAAGGTGTTGTGTTACCATGTACTTTCTGAAGAATATGAAGTCTGAAATTCAAATGCCTGTCATTATTCAAAATCCAGAAAACCACAAATTTTACAAGAACAAAAATATGAGGCAAAAATTTCACAAATGGTGGTTGGTAGGGAATTCAAGCTCTTGCTACCTACTCCCAAAGTACAGGGTTTTAGTCTAGCCACCAGGTATATTTCCTGAGTTCTCTCTAGCCACCAGGTATGTTTAACTGGGGCATTTCACACGCACACACACATGAGCAAGCTGCTACCCAGCCTGCAGATGTTGCAGTCCATTCCCCTTCCAGTCTATGCAGTTACAACTGTGTAGATGTCTGGGATCTCTCTGCTGTTGAATCCTGTCTTCCTAATCATGCCTGGTGAAGCAGTATGGATTCTGTAGGCATGCTCCAGACTGGTTCACCAGCAGTCTGGATATTGGAAAATGCTGTGCATGCGCAACTGTGCTTTTTTACTTTTATTTTCTTCTTTTTTACAACCTGGGGGGGGGGCTACAGTCCTGCACCCCAATAGCACGAGCCTCCCCTGGATGGATGGGTGTAACTGAAAATCTGATACACGTTGGAAGTAAGGATGTGAGGCATGGGTGTAGGTGAGGATGTGATACATGGATGTAAGTGAGGATGTGATGCATGGGTAAAAGTGAAGAACTGATTCATGTGTGTAGATGAGGATGTGGTACATGGGTGTACATGAGAATGTGATTCATGGGTGTAGGTGTTAATGTGATGCATGGGTGTAGGTGAGGATATGATACATTTGTGTAGGTGAAGATGTGATACATGGTGTAGGTGAGAATATGATACATGGATGCAAGTAAGGATGTGATACATGGGTTTAGGTTAGGATGTGATTCTTGGGTGTAGGTGAGCATGTGCTACATGGGTGTAGGTTAGGATATGATATGTGGGTGTAGGTAAGAATGTGGTAATAGAATGATCAGTAAATTGCAAATCTCATCCTAAGCCTCTGCTCACATCACTACTGTCTTGAAAAATGGGTTGGAATGTTGTTCTTTTTGGTTCCATTCCTTTGTCAATCTCTCAAAAATATCTCCTATCACCTGTGAATAGGAGCCAGCTTTAAAAAGTGCTTGATGGTAAAAACAATGATAGAAGGAACACTACCCTTCTGTTAGGTTTTACATGCTCAGCTTTACATACTTCATCTTCAAACCTCTAAAAGTGTAAGTTAAAGCTAAACTATATTAGTTTCAACTATGTTTGTAGAGAAGGCGGCAACCTGTCTATTACAAAAGATAAAGGGTAGGAGTTTTTAACAAATTTCTGCATGTAGTTTAGGGTTTGAGACCTATAGCTTCATTTGTTTGCTGTGTAACTTTGAGAAAGTTATTTAACTAGACATTGCTGCCTGTTCCATTCCAAAAACTGACTTATGCCCAGTCAACTTGTATGGCTAACAAAAATCTTACAAAAAGATCTATAATCAAGCTAAAGAAATTTAATTCATTTAGGCAAAAAGTTAATATGTGAAACATTATGCAATCAACAAAAATCTCAAATAACAAATTCAAGAAGCTTTAAAGTATAACTTATATGTTGACTTTATTCTCAGTTTGCACAAACTGTATACTTAAATGTTGCAGGCTGTATATCTGTGTCTACAAATGCACAGATATTTTTTTTTAAATAGAATATGTTTGTATGAAATCCATTAGCATATGACAGTAGCAGTTAATCATAAACAGGATACCAAGGTTCAAAATTAATAAGTATTAATAATTTTGTAGTGTACGGGGTGCAGTGGTTACACTCCAATGTTACGAAAAAGACAAATCTATTAAGAGCTTCTGTAGTGCGAAACCTGATCTTAACAATTGTTAAGAACCCCTGCTTCACCTCTTAAGATAGTGTATCAGGCTAGGCAGTTAAACCTGCTTGTACTGGCCAGCAGATGACAGCAGCAGAATTAAAAACAGATTCCTTTCTGGATGCTGTCTGTGCCAGTAATCTGTCCCTGACTTTCGATAACACATGACAGCATTTTAAACTGTCTTTCAGACAGTACTCACTAAGTGATTGGCTTTGAAAGCTAGCAAAACACTTGGCACATTTTTCTGTAACTAGAAGTACATGGAGCAGGTAAAGCTCCATGTGCTACAAAGAATTATGATTGAGTCTCTTATCATAACTGATTATGTGTTTTTTCATGGATGTCAAGCTTCACCTTTCAGTTTTCGCTCTTGAGATGAATTTTATAACTTACTACCTCAGACACATAATAAGCCAGTTCTGATCATAATCCTTTATATTTACCTACTGTTTGCATGTCAAGCATTTTGAATTATTTATTTATTCATTTATTTATTTATTTATTTATTATTTATTTGCAGTTTGTTTGCCAGGATAGTCTACTGGGCCACAAGGAGCCATTTTCAATTGAGTCCTGGGGAAAAAAGCTCCAGAAAAATATAAATGCATAGTACAAATTGCACATATACATTACAGATTATTTCATAGGAATACAAAGTAAATATGATAAGAAAAAGTTAACAATGATAGAATACGTGAGTATAGTTCATTCAATTCACTGAGGGATTATTACATTTCATCTAGGCAGACTTTTGCAGAGATACAAACTAAAATAGTGCTACTTCATCATGAATGTGAATTGGACAATTTATATATTTTTCTCACATGTATAGTTTTGTTGCATTCCTAAGAATTTTTTTTTATCTTCCTTTTTATTGCATCAGTCGGAATTAACTGTGCTGCTTACTTTATCATACGGTTTACATGAGAAAGAGTGTTTAAACATCACAAGATGATACTGATATCAAATCTTGGAAAATGTAGCTTTAGAAATAGATTATTCTTCCCCTAACAAATTAATTGCATGTTTAGCATACCAGAATAGTTTTCTTGATGCATTAATATGCTTAATATAAATAATACTTGGGATTCAGAAAGAATTAGCAAGATATGAAAGTCTTAATTAAAAATTTTTGATTTGTTCTATTCCTTTCCAAATATAGGACTGTTTACAGCTGAGGTTCCTCCACCCATGAGGGCTGAGGTTGCGGGCAAGGCTCTGTGCTAATGTGATAGTCCAGATGAGTCACTAATGCTAACTAGCTATGTATTATCCTCTGAAATGTCTGCAACTCATGATTTACTTGCTCTAAATTGCTCAGCTGAGTAAAATTTTACTTTAGGAGGAAAAGTGACCGCTGTCAAAACATGGTAATTTCAGCTTGGAGCCGGGGGTGTTAGAGAATGTATATGTCTGGATGTGTGCGTGTGTGTGTGTGTGTGTGTGTTTGTGTGTGTGTGTGTGTGTGTGTGTGTGTGTGTGTGTGTGTGTGTGTGTGTGTGTGTGTGTGTGTGTGTGTGTGTGTGTGTGTGTGTGTGTGTGTGTGTGTGTATGTGTGTGTGCTTGTGTGTACATGTTTATGTAGGTGAGAAGGCTTGAATACTGATGGGTGGATGTGGGTATGTGTGTGACAGAATGTCTAGGATGGTAACTAAGATGACACTTTAAGTAGGGAAATAGAGAATATAATTAATATCCTAGGGGAAGAAATTGAAAAGGATTTTTCCATTACTTTTTACCCCTATTTTGAGTTACAAAAATGACCTCTTATAAAGAATAAGTCACAAATGTGAAAAACATTTATTTCAGTAAATAGTGTCAAAACCTTATAGGATAATAGAAATTAGGCTAGCCCATTGTCATAATTTAGTCAGATTACACTGGCTGGGCATAATGAGCATGAAACCTGGACCGAAACACCAAAGGCTGAGGTGTGTCCATATTCATTAAGGATATCCACACCTCAAGGCTAGTTGCTCAGCATAATGCATCCGAGATTATGCAAGTGCAACTAACTCTGGGCAAAACTGCAATCCAAACTGTAGCTTGCTACAGATCCCCCACCATGCCCCAGGATTCCCACTCCTCTTTTCTTGATGTACTGGAAATTATTAGGGTTCAACTAAACACCTTAATAATGGGAGACTTCAACTACCCCACCATTAATTGGGAAAGTACTCGTGTACCAACTCCTTAGCTCAACGCTTTCTGGAATTCATAAACTCCAATGCCCTGGATCAACTTATCCACACCCCCACCAGGAGCAACAATATCCTAGACCTAGTCATTACCAACAGGAGTGACCAGTGTTCCACACCTGAAGTCAACTCCTCGCTAGTCTGATCTGACCATAAGCTAATCACTCTTGATATCCATATCCCGCCCCCACCCCCCTATTAAGAAACCATGGTAAAAAAATTCTCCAAAGCCAACTTCATGCTTCTTAAGACAGAAGTGGTGAACTTCATGACACCCATGCAGATGGACAATACAGTTACGACTGCTGAATCCTACACAAATGCACTCTATAAGCACTTACACGAGTGCATGGATCGTGCTATCCAAAACAGAACCAAAAATCTTTCCTCCAGAAAAAAGGAAGTCAATCTGGTGGTTGCCTGCCATAAACAAACTGTACAACAGAAGGAAGAAACTGGTGCAAAAGAGAGTAAAATCCCATAGGTGGAGGAGGTCCCTGGTCAGCCTCAGTAAGAAGCTGAAATCCCTTATAAGATCCTCCAAATCTAGCTACGAAAACAAAATTGCCACTAATTCTAAGGACAACCACAAAGCATTCTATAGCTATGTCAAGAATCTCGATGGCAACATCCAGATCTACTCTGAGTTACAGCATAACGGCACGCAAATTACAGAATCAACTGATATTGTCAACATCGTGGCAGATAGGTTCGCTGCTAACTTTACCCCCCCCCCTCACCCCCTAAAGGGCCCATATCTATACAGGAAGAATGCAGAGTCCCTGTAATCAGAACTACACAGGTAAAAACTGCACTCTCTAAAGCCAAAAACACAGCATCCATGGAACTGGACAACATCGCAGGCTGCGTTTTACAAACAAACTGGCTCCCCCACTTAAGCACCATGTTCAATAATAGCCTCACATCAGGCTTTGTGCCCACTGAATGGCACACAGCAACAGTTATCCCACTCCACAAAGGGGGAGCCACCACTGATCCTGGGAACTATCGACCTATTAGCCTGACAAGCCTGGTCTGCAAAGCCATGGAACGTATCATCATAAACAAAGACATTGGTAACCTCCAAACTCTGGATCCCACCCAGTTTGGGATTGTGAAAGGCAGATCATGCCTCCTGAAACTGATCGACTTCTTTGAGGTAGTCAACAAAGCCGTAGATGAGCATAAGGTGGTTCACACAGCATATCTTGACCTCGCCATGACTTTCGACACCATCCCCCATTCTGGAATTATAGCTAAACTCACTAAGCTAGGTATAAATCCCTACATCACAAGGTGGGTTGCCAACTGGCTCACTGACAGAAAACACACTGTAAAAGTTCTAGACTCCAAATCTGACCGCAAAGCAGTGACAAGTGGAGTACCACAGGGTTCTGTCCTGGGACCTCTCCTGTTTGGTATCTACTTCTCTGAAGTACAGGCTAATACAGAAGGCCTCTGGCTAACAAATTTCAGATGACTGCAAACTAGGAGTCATAGTCAAGTCCCCAAATGATGTGGACATCCTAAAGAAGGGCCTCACTGAGACAGATGCCTGGTGTCAGAGCCATGGCCTCAAGCTCATTCTCAAAAAGTGCAGTGTCATCCCCTTTGGTAAAAACTCTGTACCCATGAACTACCACATAGGCAGCAATCTACTTAACACCAAATGTGTGATAAGAGACATTGGGACCCAGGTGGATAGTAGTCTCTCCTTTGATAGTCACATCACCACATTAGTCAGGAAGTCCTTCTATGTGGCACACCTCATCATAAAAAGGACTCTCATCCAGGAAAAAAGAGGTCATTGTTACTCTCTACTCGACACTCATTAGACCCATTATAGAGTACAATGCGTGTTTTGGAATGCACCTCACAAGACATCTGCAGCAGCTGGAAAGGCCTCAGAAGTACCTCACAAAGAGGATTACTGGACTCAAACAAATACCCTACACTGACCATCTCAAAAAACTCCAGCTTTACTCCGTGGCATATCGCCTACTCCGAGGTGATCTCTGCCTAACATATAAAGCTATGTCAAACCCAGAGCTGTTGGACATGCTACACCTCAAGAAATCCCAATCCCTCTGAGCTACGTGCTCTAGGAACCTAAACCTTGTCACCACAATAAACAGGACATGCTGGAGGGATAGATTTCTGTCCCAGAGATTTCCCATACTCTGGAACAGGCTACCCATCTATGTCAAGCAAAGTTCTTCATTAGCACTCTTCAAGAAAAATCTTGATGAGTGGATGGGAAATAGGAACTACACCCCGGGGATCACTTCTGTGTCTCTGCTCGACAGTGGAACAGGAAAATAACTTTCTTGGGTGGCGTAAGCCATGGAATCTTGTTGGCTAGGCTTATGTAGGCCTTTGTGCCGATAGCCTAGTACCTACCTATGAACCTATGAACCTATAAGGAAAACATCTGTGTTTCTTTCTCAGAATGCCCGAAAGGGTACAACTCATCTTGGATATAAAAGCCTTATATCCCAAAGGCTATCACAGAATTACCATAAGAATATGTTGCTGTGGACCTCATGGGGTCTTTAGTAAAATCAAGCTATGGGGATAAGTATGGACTAGTAAAATCCAGCTATGGGTATAAGTATGGACCACTCAAAATGGACCATACTAACTAATTCCTAGGAATCATTTTGCTAAGGTAGTACTAAGGCTTTTACTAGGAAACCTGTATCTTAAGGAGATACATAAAGACCAAGGCACTCTATTTATGTTAAACATACTGCATAATTTATGTCTGTACTTCAAATTCAAACTATTGAAGACATGCATGTGTAATATGCAGACTGATGGATTAGCAGAAATCATTAATAAAACACTGAATGTTATGTTCTGAAAGTTATTTACATAGATGGGAACAACTGAGATCTGTTGCTACTTTACCTACCGTATGCAATTAGCAAACTGCCACAAGATTTGACTGGGCTTACTGTATTTGAATTTTTGCACCACAGATTTGCAAGAGAGCTGCTTTATATTGTTATGGAAAACAATCATTTAAAAGTGTGCTAGAGTACTATGCTATTTTGAAGTAACAATTAAAGCTGGTAATACCATAGCAAGGGGGAAACATGAAAAAAGTATATATAATGCAACTACAAGTTTGTAATAAGAAGGCTTGACTTAGATAATCTAACCATGAAGATTTAGGACCTAGTCCTAATGCCTTCCATGGGGAACAATATCTGGCCAAATGGAATAGGCCATTTGATGTGATGGAATGAATAAATTCAGTTAACAATAAGGATAAACATCCAAAAAAAGTGAAAGAAAAAGACAAATTATCAAAATATTATGTTGAAGCCATGGAAAGAAATAAAAAATTGTGTAGAAAGCTCACACGTAAAGTTCCAACAAACAAAAGACCAGGTAATCTTTAACTGAAGTGAAAATAGACTAATCATTGTCAAAAATACTAAAGCAAGAGGTGTGTAAATTTTTATTAGGAAATAAAGGAGAGTTTTTAGAAATGTCTAAGTGAACTAAACTAGTAGAGTGTAATATAGAGACAACACCTAGAATGAAGGTATGACCGACCTCTTACAGAGTGCTAGAATCACAAAAACAATGAGGAAGAGAAGCCATTAAAAAGATGACCATGGTAGGGATAAAATAACAATAACAGAGTGAATAGACTAACCCCATAGTACTAGCTCCTAAGTCTAACGGAAGGATCAGATCCTGTAATGATATTATGAAACTGAATAGCAATCAAAGATCTATAGCTATCCCATGCCCAGAATCAAAGAGTTCTTAGAGAACTTTGACAGCACTAGACTTTACAAATGGATACTGGCAGACACTACTTATTTATTCTGCCAAAGAAAAACAGTGTCTATGACCCATAATTATCTGTTTCAATACACAGTATTATAAGTCGGTCTACATGAAGCAACAGCCATATTTCTTGGGCTAATGGATGAAATATTGAAGCCCCACTCACAATAAGCCTTTTCAGTCCAGGGAGATACAGACTGGGAATTTCACTTACATAAAATGCAGGATGTGTTAAAATCCTTAATTCCGGTAGGATTCACTGTGAGTTCTAAAACAAAATACATAAGGTGTGGTATAATTCAAATACTAAGGGTATTTTAAATGAGAAAGGTTGTAAGACCACAACTACAAAAAATAATGCCATAAAAGCTGTCTGGTACACTCTAGTAAGAGACTTTTCAAGGTAGAGTACTATAGAAAGATTGTGGCAGTTTGTGACTATTGCCTGCCTTTTGACAGATCACAGAAAGATCAAACCTCCTGTCAAGATGCAATGGTCTTTTGAGGGTGATGAAGCATTTAATGAAATAAAAAGGACCCTTTCTTCAGAACCTGTGTTAGTAACTCATGATTTCAATAAAGAGCTTATACTATATACTGATGAATGAGACATATGTTAAGAGGCAGTGAAATATCAGGGCATTTAATGTGAGGAGCACCTTGTGTGCTATATAAGCCAGAATCTGAGAAGTGCAGAAATGATAACTTCATCTGTTAAGAGAGAGATAATTTAGCTATGAAGTGGGCTTTATCTGCCTTGAAATATTACTTTTCAGGGAGACAGTCTTCAATGGATCATGTTATGTTTTTCAGCACTATCTTTCCAAACCATTGGGTATACACTAGCCTGAAGAATCAGGCTGGCTAACAGAAATGTTTGTGCATTGCCCTGGGCCTGCTACCCATTATTGATTCCAAAACCCCTACTGTGTGATGAGGTAGGGGTTAGAGTGGTAATTGTAATATATTGATACTGGAGAATGTGTAATCAGAATGTATACCGCACTACAGTGTGCCTGAGCAATTTCATAGGAATTAGCTAGTTATCAAGGGATCAATTAACAATCAAGGTGTTATATCAGGTGGTCATCTGAAACAATCAAACAATAAGTTGTTTCTTGACATAGAAGATAAAAATCTGTAAGCATGGAATGTTTGTCCAGTCAGGGCTAACCCCTACATTGCACCAGTGGAAGAGCTTGTTTACAAACAGCCTATGTCCTGAAGGTCTTGTGTGGGCATTGAAATTTGATTGGCTATAATCTAAGGTATGTGCAAATTTAGTTTCATCCTACAAAGACAAGCTGAATAACATATTTATATACATCTCTCAGACTCTCTCTCCTTCTCTTTCTCTCTCTCTCTCTCTCTCTATATATATATATATATATATATATATATATATATGTGTGTGTGTGTGTGTGTGTGTGCGTGTGTGTGTGTGTGTGTGTGCATATATATATATATATATATATATATATATATATATATATATATATATATATATATATATATATGTATATGTTTGTATATATATATATATATATATATATATATATATATATATATATATATATATATATATATATATAGATATATAGATATATATAGATATATATTTATAATCCAAATAAACGTACTGGGAGATAACCAAGGCAGTCATAAAAAACTCAAACTGTTAAATTCAAAGTTCCAAAAACGCTATAGCTCCGTAAATGGGTATAAAGCAGGTCTTGTTTAATATAAAAACACAAACACAGTAAGCGCTTTCACCATAGCTTCATCAGACTGTTAAAATTCAAATGTTGATTCAATCACATTTATAAACTACAATTAATGATGTATTATGAGTCAATTAACCACATCTAAATGATGTTAAAGTGATACTGCAAGAATCTTTTGGCGCTTGCAAATACATCCAAGTATATAACAAATGTTAGTGTCTACAGTAATATTAAATGTTATATACCTATTTGCTCTAAATAAATTAATTGATTAAATTAAATTATATTATATTCACTAACCTTATTAAATACCTAAACAATTAAATAAAAATATGTATATATATAGTTAAAAGACATCTAATATATATGGCGATTTTCATATAAAAACGTACATTAATTGATTCAGAAGACGCTGCCTATTCTAAATAGTGTAAGGTGATAAACAAACTTACAAAAGATATATATATAATACATTTGCTACTTCCAATAAATACATAAAATAGAATGAAGTAGGCTGGACACATAAAATCTAACAGTGCATTACGAGTGGTCTTATAAAAGCTATAGCTATGTAATGATTGTCTTATAAATATATATATAATTATATATCAAATTATATATCAATTATATATCAATTGATTCAAATGAAACTGCCTATTCTATATACTGCATAAAAACAATATAATTAAAAAATAAACTAATGCGATAAATGCGATAAATCTACTACTTAAAATATTTACTAAAATGAAACTTAAACGTATAATCAAAGCTACTACAAATGATATGTCTATACTTGTCCTTATCTAGAATATATAAAATAACTATTATATAAGGCGTAGCATATATCTTACATGTAAATAGCTAATGATAACATATGTTATACGTCTGCTGTGACCATACCTATATAAAACCAAAAAATTTTTTATATATGAAAAGCATAATATATGCGTTTAGAGAACGTAATATATGCATTTGAAAACTTGCTATAAATCAGCATAACTAAACTTCCACTAATAGACGCATAAATATCCAATGTGCATATACACGTTTACCTTACGCTTTTAAGCGCCTGGCTCTTAATATAGGTTTTAATGACGCTCTTTCATTTAAGCCTTTACCCTGGTCAGATCGCAGTCTCATAATCCAGTCTATTTCCTTGCACTCAGTCTTATTACGTATGTTCCCTTCCCTGATGTTAGATATCACAAAGTCTACAGCCATAAATTTAAAAGAATGGCCATCTCCTTCACACATTATATGTTTAGCTAATGCATTACGTGTATAGCCTATCCTTATGGCATATAGGTGTTCCCTAATTCTAATACGGAGCATCCTATTAGTTTTGCCTATATAGAATGCCTGACACTGTTGGCATAATGCTAAATATACTAAATTATATGTCTCGCATGAAGCTGTAACATGAAAATAAAAAACTTGTCCAGTATCGGGATGAACAAAGTTCCCTGAAAAAATATATTCACAATAGTTACAATGACTGCATGAATAAGTACCTGGACTTTCTATCAATCTATCTTATTTATGGAAGTCACATAACATATTTTTTAAATTAGGTTTATTTCTAAATTGATATATGGGACATTCACCTACTATTGTTCCAATGTCCTTATCAGAAGTAAGAATGGGCCAATGTTTCTTTATAATATCCATTACTAGCTTCCTATCGAGTATAATACATAGGAACCTTAACTGAATTAGATTTATTTCCTGTAGTTGGTTTCTCATTTGTGTGTGCAGAATAATAAGGTAAAGCTTTATTCTTCCTAGTGACTCCTATGTCTTTCATACATTTATTAACATCTATCTCTTTATAACCACGTTGAAACAACCTATGTCTAAAATTATTAATTTCCATTTGAAAATTTTGTTCTAATACATTCAATCTAGAAATTCACATACTCTGACCTTTTATAATGTTATCAAATATGTAATATGGGTGCATGCTAGATCTATGCAAAAGGGTATTACGATAACAAGATGTACGATAAACTCCTGTATTAACTGAATCTCCCATTACTCTTTCTACATACACATCAAGATAATGTATCTTGGTGTAAGAAAATGCATGTGTAAATTTCAGGTAGGAAGTCATATTATTAACTTCCACTATATATTGATTTAATTCCTCTACATTACCATGCCATACAAGGAAAACGTCATCCACAAAACGCTTATAAAAACATACATGTTGCAAATGTAAAGAATGTTTAAACAATGTATGTTCTTCCCAATCAGCCAGGAACAGGTTGGCGTAGCTATTAGCACAAGACGTGCCCATAGCCACGCCATCCCTCTGCATGTAAATGCATTCATCATATACAAAGATGTTATTTTCTAATATCACTTCAATGAACATAACTATGCTGTTCAGTATAAGTACTATGATTCAATAAATAGCGCTTAATGGCAATTACGCCCTCTTCATTTGGAATAACAGTAAACAAAGACTGTACATCTAAGGTTACAAATATAGTGTCATATGTCATAGGATTATAGCTAAAATGCTGATATAAGTCCATCAAGAATTGCTTGGTGTCTTTAAGTACATAAGTATTCTGATCTACAATAGGTCTTAGAAATGTCTCTACATATAGAGATAATGGTTCAGTGCTCCACCCACCTCCAGAGACTATAGGTCTCATGGGTGGGTTGGTAGCATGTTTATGTATTTTAGGTATCCCATTGATAATAGGTATAAAAGGATGTTCTACAAGCAAGAATTTTTGCAACTCAATGTCTATTATATCACTTTTTGCTAAGTCAATTATCATTTCACGTAACTTAGATTTAATATCCATTAGAGTTTGTGAGGAAATAGTATTATAGTATTTATCTACACTCAGCATTTCCTTCATAGCTCGATTATAATGATCATTATCCATTATTACAAGTGGTCCACCTTTATCTGCTGGCCTAAAGGTTATATTACTATAAAATCTTAATCTTTCAAGAGCTTTTCTCTCATTATATGTGAGATTATTATATCTATTCTTAAAGAATCTATGTTTGTGAGTAAATATTTGATATATGTCATCCTCAACTAGCTTATAAAAAGTTTCTACCAATGGGTGATTAGTAGGTAGATAATCACTAAGTTTCTTTAAAGATGGTTGAGATGCCAGGTTATGAATATCAAATTGATGCTTCAACATTACAATTCTTGTAAAAATGTTCATATCATTTAATACTTGTGTCAATTTACTATTGTTAGTAGGTATAAAATTGAGACCTTTGTTCAAAACACTAGACTCATGTGGATCTAAAACTATACTTGAAATGTTCCACACCAGATTGTTCTCTATTGATTCCACATCTTCTTGAGTGTCTGTTTCGGGATTCTTTCTGGTGACAGCTTTCTCTTCTGCTTCTGTCGTCCTCGACTCAGGGATCTATCTCTTGTATCCCCTCTCCCCACCGATATGGGAAGAGGGAAGATGGGAAAAATTGTTCCAGTAGTAGATGTATTATTCGTCTCGTCACTTGTTCTAATACTAGTTGGAATCTTAGGGCGAACATCCGGTACTAAAGTGGGGGGACATGATTGTACACTGTGAGTAACATTTTCAGTGTCACTGGAAGGCAGAAAGTTAGCTTCAATGGCCTGAGTTGAATTTTCTTACACCAAGATACATTATCTTGATGTGTATGTAGAAAGAGTAATGGGAGATTCAGTTAATACAGGAGTTTATCGTAAATCTTGTTATCGTAATACCCTTTTGCATAGATCTAGCATGCACCCAAATTACATATTTGATAACATTATAAAAGGTCAGAGTATGCAAATTTCTAGGTTGAATGTATTAGAACAAAATTTTCAAATGGAAATTAATAATTTTAGACATAGGTTGTTTCAACGTGCTTATAAAGAGATAGATGTTAATAAATGTATGAAAGACATAGGAGTCACTAGGAAGAATAAAGCTTTACCTTATCATTCTGCACACACAAATGAGAAACCAAGTACAGGAAATAAATCTAATTCAGTTAAGGTTCCTATGTATTATACTCAAGATAGGAAGCTAGTAATGGATATTATAAAGAAACATTGGCCCATTCTTACTTCTGATAAGGACATTAGAACAATAGTAGGTGAATGTCCCATATATCAATTTAGAAATAAACCTAATTTAAAAAATATGTTATGTGACTTCCATAAATATGATAGATTGATAGAAAGTCCAGGTACTTATTCATGCGGTCATTGTAACTATTGTGAATATATTTTTTTAGGGAATTACTTTGTTCATCCCGATACTGGACAAGTTTTTTTATTTTCATGTTACAGCTTCATGCGAGACATATAATTTAGTATATTTAGCATTATGCCAACAGTGTCAGGCATTCTATATAGGCAAAGCTAATAGGATGTTCCGTATTAGAATTAGGGAACACCTATATGCCATAAGGATAGGCTATACACGTAATGCATTAGCTAAACATATATTGTGTGAAGGAGATGGCCATTCTTTTAAATTTATGGCTGTTGACTTTGTGATATCTAACATCAGGGAAGGGAACATACGTAATAAGACTGAGTGCAAGGAAATAGACTGGATTATGAGACTGCGATCTGACCAGGGTAAAGGCTTAAATGAAAGAGCGTCATTAAAACCTATATTAAGAGCCAGGCGCTTAAAAGCGTAAGGTAAACGTGTATATGCACATTGGATATTTATACATCTATTAGTGGAAGTTTAGTTATGCTGATTTATAGCAAGTTTTCAAATGCATATATTACGTTCTCTAAACGCATATATTATGCTTTTCAAATATAAAAACTTTTTTGGTTTAATATAGGTATGGTCACAGCAGACGTATAACATATATTATCATTAGCTATTTACATGTAAGATATATGCTACGCCTTATATAATAGTTATTTTATATATTCTAGATAAGGACAAGTATAGACATATCATTTGTAGTAGCTTTGATTATACGTTTATGATTCATTTTAGTAAATATTGTAAGTAGTAGATTTATCGCATTTGTCGCATTAGTTTATTTTTTAATTATATTGTTTTTATGCAGTATATAGAATAGGCAGTTTCATTTCAATCAATTGATATATAATTGATATATAATTTGATATATAATTATATATATTTATAAGACAATCGTTACATAGCTATAGCTTTTATAAGACCACTCGTAATGCACTGTTAGATTTTATGTGTCCAGCCTACTTCATTCTATTTTATGTATTTATTGGAAGTAGCAAATGTATTATATATATATCTTTTGTGAGTTTGTTTATCACCTTACACTATTTAGAATAGGCAGCGTCTTCTGAATCAATTAATGTACGTTTTTATATGAAAATCGCCATATATATTAGATGTCTTTTAACTATATATATATATTTTTTTTTTTATTTACTTGTTTAGGTATTTAATAAGGTTAGTGAATATAATGTAATTGAATTTAATCAATTAATTTATTTAGAGCAAATAGGTATATAACATTTAATATTATTGTAGACACTGACATTTGTTATATACTTGGATGTATTTGCAAGCGCCAAAAGATTCTTGCAGTATCACTTTAACATCATTTAGATGTGGTTAATTGACTCATAATACGTCATTAATTGTAGTTTATAAATGTGATTGAATCAACATTTGAATTTTAACAGTCTGATGAAGCTACGATGAAAGCGCTTACTGTGTTTGTGTTTTTATATTAAACAAGACCTGCTTTATACCCATTTACGGAGCTATAGCGTTTTTGGAACTTTGAATTTAACAGTTTGAGTTTTTTATGACTGCCTTGGTTGTCTCCCAGTACGTTTATTTGGATTATATCTGTTCTTCTTCTGCACATTTGGAGATATTTGTACTGCTGAGCAACGTTTTATTTGTGTTTGGATATATATATTTATATATAGCCTTTTTCTAGTGTATCTTTATACCAACAAGGATGTGGATATAATCTCAGACTTTCTCTTTGTATATACTGCTTGAGAAATGCCCATAATAGTACATTGAAACTGTATGGCAATTACAAGGACCACTTAAGGATTTAGGTAAAGACGACAAGCTAGAAAATGGCAACATGTACAGGCTTTTTGTGATTACAGATCAATTGAATTGAGAAAGTGTCTTTCTCTAATAGCTTAGTTCTCAGTTCACACATAAATGCAAACAAATACATTTAGTTAGTATAAAGTGAAAAACAAGTCAGTAGGGCAGACTGATGTTTCAATGAGTTTATATCACACAAGTTACTTTTAAAGCAGTTTAGTTAGTTTTAAAATAATTTTACATAAATAAATGGCAAATGAACTAACAGGTGCCAAAAGTAAAGTATACAATGACTGTGTAATTATTAACCTTTGTGAACATGGAGGGAGTTGTGCCAAGATCTGATAGAAAAGTAATGACGTCAGATGCAGCTTTATTTGTTGCAATAGGGAAGGGCTGGTTACATTTCTGATGGAACAACAAATGAACTAATAGTTCTACAGCAATTTCAGTTACTATAAGTTGTCTTATCTCACAACGTTAAAAAAATATATATTATTATCATTTTTAGTTCACTACCTAAAAGTAGTTTAGAGTAGAATTTATACCAGCCTGTTTGGTTTAGTGATAAGATCTGTGGGTCAATAGCTGTACATTTGGGATTTGAAACCATGTTTTTACAAACAAAAAAAATGAAGAAAGGTAAGCATACTAGTGCTTTCTTTATTGTTTATTTATTTATTTATTCATTCATTTATTTATTTATATTAATTAAAAAAACTTTTAATGTCTTTGGAAGTTTTATTCTGTTTTATTTATTTTTTTGCTTATTTTTGATGATTTGGACAGGTGAAATTGTTTTCGGTTGGTTTTTGAAACCATGCCTTTCAGGGCACAGGTGTAGCCAGAAAATGCCATTTTGTACTTTCAGTCTCTTTTTACTCTCTCCTAATCTACCTGCCATTTAAAATAATGATCACATCTTTCAAAATGCAGCCCCTCAGCAGTTACTAAAATTACACATCATTTTCAATGTTTCCCTCTAACATTATTGGAGATACTCCCTGGGATTCATGAAGCTTGCGCCATGCGCCGGAGTAGTGTCTGTGATCTAATGCTAAATATGGCCATAGAGCGATTCAGGTAAGAGCTGTTTCCACGTGCACTACCAGCGTATGCCAGAGCTGCGCAGCTCCTGGCGCATGTATGCTAATTACCCCATGCGCAGCAGTGTAGCATGCAAATGAAGGTATATAGCGATTTATGAAGTCGTGCAGGCATAGCTTAAGCATGTAGAAATGTAAACACAAAAAAAATGGTTTACATGTTGTCAAACATAAAATCGGAGCCATGAAAGTGGACCAAACTTACATATTATAATGTTAATATATGCCAGTGGCTAAATATATAGCCAATGGCTTAAAACAACATGCACAACATATAAAAAATAACATTTAATTTCATGGCCACACCAACGCAAAGTAAAACCGCAGTGCGTCGGTGCGCAAACGGGATCATAAGGACAATAAATATATTTAGATGTCATAAAACTGTAATGTAATGCAATTCATGATATCCCCATAATAGTCAATGGCATGCATGCTACACCACAACCATGGCGCAAGGGTTGCTATAAGGGTCTGTGACAAAGTTCCGTGCGGTAACTAAGAATTAGCAGTCAATGCCATGCAAATGAGTCAAGTAATACTGAATTGCAAACGTCCCGCCGGCATAAGGATGTACCACATGGCATAGCATTACAACACTGAGGAGTGGCCTGGAGGTAAACATGACATCAAGAGAAGGGCACACCACCGTAGCTCTAAGCACATTGGATCATTGCTAATCCGTGTTGCATGTTGCTAAGCAAAGCTGCAGGACAGGGGTGTGGAAGTAGCCATAGCTTTGCTTAGCTGAGAGCACACAAGGTAACTGAAAGTTCATGTGAATGTGGATGAAAACATGCACAAAACCCGGTAAACGGATGTGCTCGGCACGCACCACAGCTGAAACAGGAAGGAAATGGAAAGACAATAAGGAAATACTGCAGCATGGTAATTGGAGTACAAATGAGTAATTAACACCTAGAAACTCACAGTGGTCCATAGACAACAGCTAACAAGGCTGCTAGCAGCTACCTGCAGAACAGGAAAGGGGAGGTGCCGTACAGCAAAGAAAAGAGAACTGTCACAGCAGAACAAAGCAAACTTGCTGTAGATCAGCTACATAACACATTTCCCAACACAATCCTGGGTTGTGGAAGCACAAAACAAGAAAGGTGGCAGCTGGATGCATGCTTGACAATGGGAGGTGAATTGGGTTGAAAATAGAAGTAAAGGGCAATAGATGAATCATGGCAGACAAGCGTAAGTCAACACCAAAGGCCCCACAATAGCAGTACCTGCTGTAAAACCAATAATTAAGATACCCTGCAGCTGGAATATCGCAAACACACCCAATTACACCAACATCATCCATTGCACAATAGTATAAGGTGTGAAAACCCCACATATACACTTGTGTATTCCCAGACACTCTGCACCATTGGTGTGTACAGGCGGGGGAACTTTTAATATGTATATGTTAGGGGCTGCCATAGCTTTGATTCACCAGCATGTGTTGGAGACTAATGGTGGTGTGGAGGATAATGCTGACAACCATCTCAGGTACCGGAGGAGGAGACGAGTGTTTAGACCCAGGGTAACCTACCAGGGGCTACATGATCTGGAGATAGTAGAGTGTTACAGGTGGACAGGGACATCATACAGCAACTTGTTGAGCTGTGTAGGCCACGCCTCAGAGCCAGAAGTAACAGAGGGGAACCCATCCCAGTGGACACGAAGGTATGTGTAAGCTTGAGAATACTAGTCACTGGTACCTTCCAAAGGCCAACTGGGGATATCATGGGGATCTCACAGGCATCAGCATCCAGGGTATTCCACCAGTTCCTGGATGCCATGTTACCACATGCCAATGAGCAGATATACTTCCCCCAAACACAGGAGGAGTTGGCCAGCAATATGCGTCTCTTCCACCATATGGTGGACTACCCAGAGGTACTGGGTGCAATAGACTGCACACACATACACATCAAGTCACCACCCGGTGAGCATGGTAGGCGCTACATAAACCGCAAGGAATTCCCCTCCATCAACTGCCGGGTTGTGTGCAATGCCCAGGGCATTATCATGGATGTTTGTGCTGACAGTCCTGGAAGCTATCACGACTCCCACATCTGGCATGCCTCACAGCTGTATCAGGTATTTGCCAGAGGGGACATCCCATATGGCCACCTGGTGGGGCATGCTGGCTATGCACTGGAACCTTGGATGATGATACCCATCAGAAATGCACACACAGCTATGCAACAATGCCATAATAAAGGACACATAGAAACTTGAATCATCATAGAGCGGGTGTTTGGGATGCTGAAATCATGGTTCCATTGCTTGGACATATCTGGTGGAGCCTTGCAGTACTCTCCAGGAACGCGTGCCCACATCTTCATAGTATGTGCCATGCTACACAATATGATCCTGTGGAAACAGCTGCAGCAGGTACAGAATGATGAAGGCCCTCACAGCCCACCATCATTGCCATGGGACTCACAGGCACAGGGAGACTCAGACCATGAACACCCTGTGCTAGACCCAGTAGGCAGATGGAGGTGTGCCCAGTATGCCCATGCCTTGGCAAAGAGGGAACATATAGCACACACACTGACAGTGTAGGCACTCATGGACTGACACCCTTCTCCACCTGCACACACAGCAAACATGGATGGCACACACACATGACCACTTGTAAATTGTCATGTATAGGTGGTCTACTGTGTGCATCCTACATAGATAGCCCTCAACTATTGTACACACAACCGCCATTGGCAAAAGGTAAGTCAAAACCTGAACAGGATATTAAGCTATCAGCATGTGTCCATACTGTATGTACAGGTTCATAGATACATAGGTAGGTACATGCCCAACCACCGAAGGCCACTTATAAGCATAGGCAAAATGTGTATGCTGTCGCCACCCCATCAATCAACTAACTGTCCCTCTGTGGAGCAGAGCCACTTGCAGGATCGCTGGGGTGTAGCTACTGTTCACCACCCACTCTGCAAGGATTCCCCAGACTGTCAGTGAGGGGTTTTGTATAATGTAATCAGGGATGTAGTTCCAAATAATGGGGAGTATCCCTGACAGGAATCTTCACAGATGTGTACATGTTACATAGTATACCTTAAACACAGCTTCCATATATAGGTAGTTCTCCACAGAATAATAAACATGTGGAACACACAACCACTGAAATGTGCGTTAATCTCCCTTGCACAACCAGTGCCTGCTCTGAGAGGTAAGATATCACTGCCAGGATTAGAACACACAACCATGTACACATTCATCACAATAACGTACCACTAAGCTACCTAAGATGTACCAATGGCAGTCATGTATACTGACAGGATAAAACACAAAAGGTAGGAATGTGTTGAAATAGGAGAAACCGGCATGTATGTATATATATATATATATATATATATATATATCATATATATATATATATATATATATATATATATATATATATATATATATATATATATATATATACATATATATATACATCATATACATATATATATATATATATATATATATATATATATATAGAGAGAGAGAGAGAGAGAGATATGTCGATATATGGGGATATACATATATATGTAGATATATAGATAGGATAACGACATCTACATAACCATGGAGGTACATATAAATGGGATACCTACCACATACCGACTGCTTTACATACTGACACACATAGTCCCGAGGTGTATGGTCCGAAAGAACACAGTACCAAAACACCGGATGCACGAGTTGTAATCTCACAATGTTAATGGACAGTTAGTCAGTGCTTCTAGTGTTGCGGTTTGTGTAGGTTACTGTGTGTACATGTTTCTTAGGGCTGTAATGTCTGTGTTCTGTGTATGGTGTGTGTTCTTGGGGGACTGTAATGTGTGGTTGAGGGTTAGCTTTGTGCATCTGTTTGTGCTACCTAGGATGTCGAATATTAAAGTAGGGGGTGGTGTGGGGGGGGGTGCAGACACCTACATGGGGGGTGTGGGGGGGGCTTGTACACCTGCTCATAGGATGGTTTGTTTGGATGTGTTGGGTAGCAGTGTGTCTGTGAGTGCATGTGTATGTTCCATGTTCATGTTACCTTTGCGAGTTACTGTCGATGTCAGTATTGTGGGGTATGGGAGTCTGTTCCCAGGATTGTGTGCATCGGAACACTGTGGTTTCGGGATTCCGTAGGTCTCTCGTATACAGCGGTTGAAGTGTTCACATTTGTGTATAACATAGACCATAGCAATCACACATTCCGCCACTACCAACATTTATGAACAAAGGATATGGAGAGTATATTCCTATACACCATTACAAATATGTGCTATGGACATGAGCCAATGATAGTGTTACCACCTGTTCCACTTTGCGAAGGACACTCCCTCTTTGGGCGATTATGTCCTGACCAAATATATTAAACGTGGCAAATGTCCTGGGATTGTAGGACATAATTATGTTCCATATGTACTGTAATAGTTGCATACAATAGTTATTTCTGTATCTAAAGTACCTACATGGTACAGGAAACAGGATAAGCTACTAAATTGCTACAAGAATAAGCTTATAATTAGGCAAGAAAGGAAAGTTCTATCCCTTGTACTGACCGTGGGTTTGTGTCGGTCTGTAAAATCAGATGTGTGTCCCAAAAAGGACCCACTATGGGCATATGAAAAGGTGGCAACCCTAGCCAAAGAGGGTCAGTCACCAACACAACTACAATGACTGCAAATACCTATGACAGAAATACACAGCTATCATGTAGCAACACATTATTACATTCAGATGTATTACCGAAGGGATTCAAGGACTAACATCACCTGCATGCTATACAGGAACCACATAACAGTGCCTTAATCAATCAGCCTGCAATTACCATTGTATTAGTCCACAGAAGGATAGGTGTTCAAATAGGAAAGGAACCCTCACACACATAGCGATTATGTATAAAAGCAGTTCCTACACACCTGCATTTGCTAAGCACACCCATCAACATCACCACCACACCCAGACATATTACAATACAAACTGTAATAACATCACAAATCATTCTCACACTGTATGACATCTGCAGAAGCCTGAACATAATTTGTCAGATACACACTAACATGGCCCTGTGTGAAATAGCTGCTGTTATACAATGGAACAGCTGCTGATGTAATAGGGTTTGTTTGCACTAATCCCATTTCAGAGGGTTGTGCGTACACCGGGATGTGTTAGCAATTAGTGAGTAACAGCACAGTATGCTACACTTGTACACCAAATCAAGGATGCCTGGTGAGCACACTGTACACCACATAACAGTTCATGCATAGCCATATGGTCTTGAGCTGGCCAAACATCCTTGCTAGACTTAAACATCTGCATAAGTATCAGGTACAAACAAACCCTGCATAAGTAGCACTGTTCTGAAATATAACAGCTTTACTCACATGTAGAACTAAATTGTTTACCCATTACACACAGTCCAAGGGAGTCATGAAGCTAATATATCTCTGTGTGTCTCCATATAGCTGTTGAAATATATCACAATAACACATTTAGGCCGTCTCCCTCAAAAGTAAGGCAAACGGACAACGCCCAAAAGGAGTACTCACTTATACACCACTGTTGTCATGGTATCGGCTAATGGAGTAGCTGTACAGCTGATGTGCATCCAATTAATTACTTTGGAACAGCAATTGTTGGACAGGATACCACATGTTACTGATATGTAACTAGAAAAGGATGTGTTATCACACATTCAGACCATCCGTATATACCAGCAGAACATTACAAAGAACATTGAAACACAAACCGAAAATGATTGAATCAACTATTAACAAAACCTCGGGTTACTAATAAGGTATGTAGAACAATCAGTATGTCTGTGTATGTACTACTATTCTGTAGTATTTAAAGTGCACACAATCCATATAGTGGAAACAGTTATCTTGTAGTGATGTATTGTTGAGCATAGTAACGCTTGTAGTATTTGTGTGTACTGCTGTAGGTCACAAGGCAAACACCGCAAACACCACAAGAGATGCTATATAAGGGCTTTGAACAGAAATACTCCTCACCAGCCGACGTCAGTGGCTTGGCTGGTCCAACAAGTATGTGCTATAACAGGGGATAGTATATGTTGATATATTGTAACTGTAGCCATATGTATGGGTGTAATACAGAGAATAACATGTGGAAGGTTGGGCCACTGTGCAAGTATGTTTTGTATTGTGGGATATTGTGCCAATAACTGTTTAATGTACAGTATTGTAGGCAGATATGTATTACAAGCTACATAGCATTATTGTAATGGTAGGCAAACATTAGTTATGTCAATTAGCATTTACAATACAAAATAACAGGACACATATGTCTTTTAGTGAGCCGACAGTTTATCAGCATGATAGCAAAGTAAAATGGAAGAGCTATTTAACTATCCATGCACATAAGACATGTAATATGTGCAAAGGTAGGTACTAGGCTGTCTTACCAAGGGTATCTGTAAGCCTAACTAGTGTGTGTTATCTTTCACAACCCCCATAGGTTGGTTCCCTTTGCCTCTGAATGGCAGAGCCAATAGTTCCCCGTGCCTCTTTCCAGCAGAGCCATTGCAGTGATCCCCAGGGTACATGTCTGTCTCCCATCCACACATCAAGGTTTACCTTGAAGAGTGCTCATGAGGGGCCCTGTCTGATGTACATTGGAATCATGTTCCAAAGCATAGGGAGTGTCCGGGTCAGGAATCTATCTGTCCAGCACGTCCTACTCATCGTTGTGGTTAGGTGTATATCCCTAGAGCATGTGGCTCTCAAGGGCTTCTGTTTATGTGGAGCATATCCAGCAATACAGGGTTGGCATGGGCCTTGTATGTCAAGCAGAGATCACCTGTGAGTATGCGGTATGCAACTGAATACAGCTGGAGTTTCGTAGGTTGGGCTGCATAGGTCATCTGTTTGAGGTCAGTAATCCTCTTGGTGTGGTACTGGTGTGGTCTTCCAAGCTGTTGCAGTTGTCTTGTAAGGTATATCCCAAATCGGGTGTTGTATCCTTTAATGGGTCTGATATGACATGTGTAGAGTCACAATGGCCCCTCTGATCTGGATGCAAACCCATTAGAGATTAAGGGGGCCATGTAGAAGGATATTCTAACCACCTTGTCATTATGGGTATTGAAGGAGAGATTGCCATCTACTGGTGTTTCCGGATCCTGTATTACCTTTTCTGTATGTAGGGGACTAGCACCTATGTGGTAGTCTGTGGGTAATTAGTTATATCCAAAGGGGATGACTATGCACTTTTAGGCATTCAGCTTGACGCCATGATATTAACACCAGGTAACCATCTCAGTGCGACCCTTCCAGAGGGTGTCTGTAACAGCTGGGGAAACAATTACATCCCCTAGTTTGCAGTCGTCTGCAAACCTTTTCAGCCAAAGCCCTCCTGTGCTTGTCTGTATGTCAGAGAAGTATATACCGAATATGAGGGGTCCTAGGACTGAGCCCTGGGGGGGTGGCAGTTGTAACTGGTATACATTCGGACCTAGAGTATGCAACTCCCACTGTGTAGGTTCTGTCCATGAGCCACTTTGCAAACCATCACATGACGTAGGGGTTAATGTTCAGGGAGATGGGTATGTTGATAATACCAGAAGGAGGAATGGTGTTTAAAGCCTATGAGAGATCTAGGTAGGCTGTGTGGACATCCTTACCATCATCTAATGCCTTGGTAACTGTCTCTAAGAAGTCCACCAGGTTTAGAAGGCATGGTCTGGCCTTAACAATGCCAAACAGGGAGGGGTCAAAGGTTGGGAGGTACCCAATGTCTCTGTGATAGTGATCTATGATGTGCACCATAGCCTTGCAGACCAGGCTAGTCAGGCCTATAGGGAAATAGGTCCCATGGTCCGTTGTGGCTCCACCTTTGTGGAGTGGGATAATTGTTGCTGTGCGCCATTCAGGGGGCACTATGCCCGATGTGAGTCTAATATTGAACATGGTGCATAGGTGAGGAGACAGTACGATCCGAAGTTCGTGTAAAACACAGTCTGGGTTGGTGTCCGGTCTCATGGATGCTGTGATATTGCCTTTAGAGTGTGCAGCTTTGAGAGGGATCTGCCAGGATATTGCCAGTATCAATTGTTTCTGTAATGTTTGTGCCTTTGTGCTGTAACTCAGAGCAGATCTGGTTGTTGACATTGAGATATGTGACATAACTATAGATTGCTTTGTGGTTGTTGCTGGTATTAGTTGCATTATAGTTTTCATAGCTAGCTTTGGAGGATCTTATAAGGGATCTCACCTTCTTATTGAGGCTGGCCAGGGATCTCCTCTATGCATGGTATTGTACTCTCATTTGCAACAGTGTGTTCCTCCTGTAGTACAATATGTTTATGGCAGGGGACCATCAGATTGGTTTAGTTAATTATGAGTATAGCGTCCTGGTTCTGTTTGGGATAGCACAAGCCATACACTCCTGTAAGTGCTTATAAAGTGCATTTGTGTAGGATTCAGCAGTTGTAACAGTACTGTCCATCTGCATGGGTGTCATGACGTCCACCACGTCTGTCTTAAGAAGCATGTAGTTGGCCTTGTAGACATATTATACTGTGATTCCCTTAATGGGGGGTAGGTGCAGGATGTGGATATCAATGGTGTTCAGCACATGATCTGATTGGACCAATGAGGAGTTGGCTTCACGTGTGGAGCCCCAGTCATTCATGTTGGTAATGACTAGGTCTAGGATATTGTTGCCCCTAGTTGGTGTGTGGATATGTTGAGTCAGGGCATTGGTGTTTATGAATTCCAGAAACCGTTGAGCTAATGTGTTCGTACACGAGTAGTTTTCCCAGTTAATGGTGGGGTAGATTCAGTGAGGTTTATGTGATGAGTGTGGTGTTGTGCGACTGTGTACCTTCTCCGCATGACAGTCAGGGTCAGGCTTGGTTTGAGAGACCTTTACCTCCAGTGTGGCTAGATTAGTGCATCTCTCACAGGTAGTAGTGTTGGGTGGTAGGTGGAGAGGCTTGTCTGTGTATATGAGGCAATGTGTAAATTGCCTCAAGATGTCCAGATTCATCAGATAGACAGGTGAGAACACTGGCAGTTGACTCTTGGACATGCCTGAAAATAGAACTACATTCACCTAGATAAGTGAGGAAAGTTCATACAAGAGCTACATTACTCTACGCAAGTGAGAAAAGTATGTACAAAACCTGTTCACTCTTAACTGTAGGTGATGTGGAAGATTGAGTGCTATAGTAATTATTAGCTTATGTGGTGTTTACAAGTCCTGAACACATGCTTAGCATGAATAAGCAATCCAGACAGGGTCTTGGATAATATAAACCCACGGCCCCCTCCCCCCAACAGGTACACAAGCATATATCCATGTACACCACATGGCCCCTGTACCCACAACTATGCAGGTACAAGCTGCACTCAGTCTGCATGGGACCTGCCCACATCACAGGTTGTATCATACACATATGGCAAAACAAGATGCTCTCCACGTACACATCATGTAAAACATAGCTCCATGTCAGGTTGTGTACACACTGAAGGGTGCACACCAACAGGTATCACAACCCACAAAGGGGGATACACCACTGATAATGGGAAGTACTGCACTACTACCCTGCTGAGTCTGGTCTGGAAGGCCATGAACCTTGATCCTTAAGTGATGTCAGCAGTACAGATGTAGATGACAGTATGGTTGATGTCACACTGCATATCATAACCTTGCCAGGTCATAGAACTTCATCAGCCATACTGTGTACCACCTACACATGGTATACTAGATGTACATTCCTATGTCACAGGAGTGTTTTGCAACAGGACTGCTGGCAGAACTAACACTACAGAAAGTGTCCGAATAATACGTGATCATCACACCAGTGGCAGCTACAATATGTCAGGGTTAATGAATTATATTCCCCCTCATTGAAGTCCATACCTCACAGACAAACAGAAGGCATCTGCCTGTTGAAGTATGTGAATGACTATGACCTAGGAGCAATAGCTGACTCGCATTGTCACCCCGATGTTAATAACCCTGTACACATGAACTACCATCTAGGCAGCGGTCATCATAATGGACACTTGTGTGTGAGGGATGCAGCTGGGCAGTTGTCTTTCCTGTGATAGCTACATCACCACACCTGTCAGGAAGTCATATGTGGCAACCCTAATAATGATAGGCTGCCATTCATGAATATATTGATCATTGCCCAGCCATACAGAACACTCAAGTGACCCAAATCAGATCACATATTTCCTTTAAGGGGTATTGGCCATGTGCAGATGGACTACACCAACCTTCCCATTCCCCACCTCCACTATGTAGCATGATGCATACCCTGAATAAATCCATGTCCAACCCAGTGATGTCGGACATGCTACATGTACTCATCCTGATCTCGAACACATACTTCATGGACATCCACCTACCACATGCTGGACAGATCCTTGTCCCATACACTTGACATAGTCCTGCCATACTATGCATTCCTGTCCGTCAAAGCTGCACATCACTCCCCTCTCAGACATGGTGTGATGACTGCATGGTAATGCATGGTATATGTATCATTAGCCATGTGGATCAGGAATGTGGCACTGCTCCACCTGGCCCCACAGACCCACCTGTCAGCTACTGCCAGGTAACCTTTCATCCTAGATGCATACATGGCCCATAGCATATAGCCCACTAGATGACTTTGACTGTACATGCTATAGTTGATATCCATCCCTGCAAATACCATCTGGCTAGCCAGTGTCCCATGTGTATCACATGTGCAACACAGATGATACATGGTAGGATGTTGAATCGCTGTACAGTGCCATGTAGATGTATATGGCAGAACACATACATGTAAAACCTTATGTGAGCATGTTTGTAGGGTCACAGGTAATGTCTGTTAAGGCAGTGTAAGTCCTTATATGTGACATATACACTGCATCAAGGTCGACTGCATTAATGTGGACATATCCAGCCATTTGCTGATAGGTAGGAACACCAGTACAAGCAAACAGACATGCCCACATCAAGACAGCAATCACATGGAGTATGAGCAATATAATAAGGTGTCACACACACACGCACACATATATGGCGATAATATCCACTCAACATTGAGTGTCACATGTGTGTGACACAAACACGTCAGTGTCATGTAGGTTTGCAAATACAACTATTTAAACTGAATTAATGTGATACACATGTAAGTTCAGCTGTAGCTCTGTATGTCTCTGAGGTTCTGTGACCTGTCTCCATCATTATGTCTTCCAGGTATGCTGTGTGCAAGGCTTCCCCCTTTTAGACGCTTGGAGGATAAGGCCCTCATCCCATACCTACTAAACAATCATGACATCCTGTACAGCCATGTGCCACAAGATGCACAGCAGCGGGATGCCCAGTGGATGGAACTTTGCAGGAGGGTTAATGATGTGGGTGGCCACAACTGCACATACCAGCAGGTGCACAGACACTATACAGACCTTATTAGATGGGCGAAACAGCGTGCGAATGCATTCGCCAGGGAATAAGGTGCAACAGGTGGTAGACCACCAACTCAACCCACACTCACATGTACCGAGGAGCTACTGGCCAACCTGGAGACACCTGCAGAACCACATCCACAAGCCTTAGCCGATATTGTGGAGGTGGGTTTCTCTCAACCACTGAGCCTGGAGTTGCCTGGTAAGTCAGTACTGCACCTATAACAACTATATTCCATATAGCTGCATGTGTCACTGTGCAATATGTAATGTAACATCATATGCAAGGCATGTATACACACATGCCGCATACTATAGTATGCTACTGTGTGTATGCACACATTTGCATACACCATAGTATAGTCTAATGTACTGATGTATGTGTTATGCACATTGCTCCCTGTAGCCTTTATACAGGGGTGGATTATGCTCATATTGTTGTGTTACTCCTGTTTAGGTACCTCTGGTGTTCTGCTGTGACAGCAGCCCTTTGCAGGTGAGAGTGTTATTATTTATCAGGAACCATAATGCACAAGTCTATCTGCCATATGGCCATTTACAACATGTACACATAATGTATGGTCCTGTCACAATATACAGGTCGGACCTGCAATGCATCACAATGACTATCCATGTGCAACACTTGCAAACTATGTGAATCATCTCACCGACATGGATCCTCACAAACTTTATTGCCAGATGTGTTGACAGCTGTGCATACAATGGTGGAGGTGTTGTTCACTTTAGGAACATACGACAGATCTGATCTACACATGTGGTGAATAAAAACAGTACTACACAGTGGGCTGGAATATGGCCAGCACACAGGTTTCACCGGTGTGGATCAGGGCCCTGCTATGAATGTCACACAATGCGATGTGCTATCTTGACATGTCCATGACATCTATTGGCCTGGCTGCTACACTGCCTACCTAACCTGAAAACATATCCTACATACCACCCTTTATCTGCATAACCCTGTTGTCAGTGGAGCATATATGTCATATGGGATAACACAGACGTGAAATAGATGCCCATCACAATAATTTGGACAACACATGTACACACATGGCCATGGACGATGGCCAGAGACATGGAGCAACACACACAGTAGATGTGTTGTACTTATGTGTACACCCTGTGGTACAATGGCTACACATGGTTTGGCCATGACCTTTGTATAATGGTCATAATGTAGATGTGGAATACTAGACATCCTACAGGCCTGTGCACATCTTGTGTAGGCATAACATCAATCCACCACATAAGATGTGTTGAACATCTAAGGGTGTTGCAACATGACAGCAGTCACCTGTACAGTATCTACATCATGCCACAGATACAGTATATTCCCGTTGCTGGTGATGGACATAAATGCCATGCTAGCTCCTTGTGTGTGTGTGTGTGTGTGTGTGTGTGTGTGTGTGTGTGTGTGTGTGTGTGTGTGTGTGTGTGTGTGTGTGTGTGTGTGTGTGTGTGTGTGTGTGTGGTGTACACAGATGTCATGTGGGACATGGTGTACCAACGTGTTTGCCATGTCTGCCCATAGTTGCCAGGCTGCAGCAATATGGTTGCAGATGTGCATGGGTGTCATCTGTATACCCATCAGTGACCTGCGTCACAACTTCCACATCATGGTATAGTGTGTATACACCTCAGTGATGTGGGTCACATTCCACAGTATATATGTATTGTATCTGAACACAGTCATGGCTATGAACCCTGTCTTTAACTCACACTGTATAGCGTTAGAGATGCCTCATGATTCCCTGCAATGGCCATGCACATCAGCTAAATTTGCAGTATATCTGTAGGGTGGACAGACAACACTGAATTGGTACACTATTGCCCCACTGTATATTTGACAGGACACCATTGTGTTAAACATGTGTGCATGTCATTGCACACGTCAGCAGATCACATGTCATACTACATGTGATTATCAAGGTCATATGCCACACATCAGGTAGGTGTACTGTTAACCTGTGCTGGTCCACATGGTGTAACACAGGGATGTATGCTAACCACTACTATGATTGTGTAATTTGCATGCCATCTGCTATAACACATGCATGCTGTTGTGTGCAACCTAGGGATGTATGATAACTACCACTATTATTGCCTGCTCTGCATGCCGTCTGCCATATCACATGCATGTTGCATACCTTCTGTCAAATCCCATGCATGTGTGTGTGTGTGTGTGTGTGTGTGTGTGTGTGTGTGTGTGTGTGTCTATTGTATAGATTGTAATGTACAGTTCTTGTCTTCCCTCACAGGTGATGTAGGTGCATTGACCTTCTGTGGTACATCAGATGTTAGTGTCCCCACAGACTCTAGCAGTGATGATGAACGTATGACTGGGATACAGGCAGAGTTGCCAGGGGCTGAAACTGTGCCATTGGTTGCCATTCCATCTATATCCACCTCATCCCCACACACAGATCCCATACCTGCACATACCCCATCACCAGTGGCCATAGAGGTTGGAAAGTCGGCGCGTGGTAGCTTGGAACAGGAAAGTGTGGGCTATGAAAGGTGTGCCTGCACACCATCGTGTCAGCCAAACTACTGGTGGTGCCCCACACAGGCACATGGCCAGTGCTGCTCGTAGGAGAACCTCTGGCCAACATGCTCCTGCACGACAGAGCACAGCAGCTGGTGTCACCAGACGCATGTTTCAGGCTGTAATGGAGGCACAGGCATGTGCTGAATGGCACAACAGAGAAGATCAGAGGCTACAGAGGGCTGCTGTCTGTTCTTTAAACAACAGCATCCAGGCAATGGTAAATGCTCAACAGCAGATTGCTAATGCTCTGGATAGATGGTTGGGTGACATAGTTGGAGTCCTTGACCATGGCATGACAATCCGCGAGCATGAGCTGTCTGTGTTGCAGCATCTGGTAGGAGTGAGGCATTGGGCATGTGGACGTAGGCCTGCTACATCACCTGTGTCAGGTCTATGTGTACGAACTACCTCACATGCCCGCTCCCATAGTGGCGGTACCAGCAGCAGTGCATCTGGTGCTGTGCTGTGCTCACCACGACACAGCAGGCCATGTGCACGTGACCGAGGACAGTCCCAACAGGGACACAGTTCCAGTGGACTAGTGACATCAGACAGTACCCAATCTGCACCTCTGTCTGGTAGTGCCCATGCAACCCCTGGCAGGCACAGGTCACATGTCCATGGCTGGACACCATGAACTGTTAAACCTCACCTGTACTGTCTGCAGCTGTCAGTAATACCCCTGTGTAGGCCAGACACATGGGAGAACTGTGTGCAGACATACATGCACGCACTGGACACATATGTAGGGCACCGCAACACACACATGCATAACATCCACACATGCCCAATTAGATCAAAGGCCCAAACCCACACACATGATGTCATTCAATGGTGCAGCCTAGGCCTCTGGCAAACATTAACACCCTGTGTATATGATGATGCCTATGCTGCATCCCTGACATCCAAACCATTGATGCAGGAACATGCTCATATGGTCTGATGCACAGGGTGAACAGACTAGGATGATACATGTAGTTTTCAAATGTTGAGGACTGTTGACAGGCAGCAGATATACCATGTAGTACAGGTGTATAATACTGTTAACAGTATATGTCTTGTGTAACAACAGTGCAGCCTAGGCCTCCAGTAAACATTAACACCCTGTGCATATGATGATGCCTGTGCCCATCCCTGACGTCCACACCATCAGTGCAGGGACATGCTCATATGGTCTGATGCACAGGGTGAACAGACAAGGATGATATGTGTTGTGTAGTTTACAAATGTTGAGGACTGTTGCCAGTCAGCAGATTTACCATGTAGTACAGGTGTACAATACTTTTAACAGTATATGTCTTGTGTAACAACAGTAAATGCATGTTGGTCATGATGTTCTGCTGTCCTTCTTCAGGACTAATTGTATGTGCCGGTGGATGTCAGCGTTTGCAGTTAAGTGTCCCATATGCCAATGTGGACTACTCACAGTTATGTATGAATATACCAGCATGCACCATGTAGCTGCCACATACCGGTGAGACAACAGCCAGGTGTTCCTCACTGCACAGATGTCAGTACTCCCCATTGTTGGATCTACAGTGGCCAGCTGTGAATATGGACGCTACACATCTAGCACTGGTTATCCCATGTTACAAACACGTCTACCATTCCAAGAGCATGATAGCTGTGTATTAAGCTACTGTGGCCACAGATGTGACATCCATAAAGGGTGACATCACAGGTATAGCTACATGGAGTGGTGAAGTAAGAGAGTGGTCTAGCTGATTACAAGGGTAGAGTCCAGTGGGAAGTGTGATGCCTCAATGGGAATCAGTACTGCATGTTCCCATGACAGGATGCCCACACACTAAGATATTGACACACATGTATTCAGTGACACTGTAACACACACACACACACACACACACACACACACACACACACACACACACACACACACACACACACACTCACCGCTTCACCGACACAGTAACACACACTTGCACACAGATGCTAATGGTGGGATGAGGACCCCTGCCTATGTGCAAATCATCATTACAGTACTGTGCACCTACATGATGTGCCACAGAGAATACACATGCACAGGTAGTCAGCATGGCCTAAGATCGGGGACATCAACACGGATAGTTGAATGCATCGCCTGGATGGTGGGAGGGGTCTTATCAGTTCAGTATGGTAACATACATGCTCACTGTAGGAACCAGTCAGCTCTACATACACACACTGTGGCATTCAGTAATTAATACACCTATATCATTCACATACAGATACCTCACATGTGTGAGATACACACCCCTGCCTATGCCCTGCTTTCTACATTGCAGTCTGTACAGATGTGTACACTAGTGTACACGAGAGTGAGTAACAATTGTGAGTAACATTTGAGATGTATTCCCCACAATACGTGACATATATGGACACACACGCAACCACACATGCCAATACTGTGAATCTCAGACCTGCCTAGCTCATGTTGTGTATGTCAGGCTTACAGCAGTATTGCACGCATTACAAACTGTACTGAGGCTTCCTGTGCCAACAGTGCTGATATATGCACTAGGGACATCATATCTATTAACAGGTGTCAAGTGATTTACCTTCACTGTCACCCTGACCACTGTCTAAGTTGTGTGTTATGTCCTTCAGTTAACAAAACCATTGCTTACCAGTTACACAAGGTATTATAGGACCGCTTGTGACACACCTGTGAGCTGTCCACAGCAAACATCTGTCTGCAATGATGCCCTGCCACTTAGTTATTTCAACACATCTGTCCATACCTGTGGTACATCTTTCTGTACATTCAGCATATTACCATATACAGTTGGCAATGTTGAGGCTGCATTGCAGCTGCATGATGTACTAGGATGCACGCCACCTGCATACATCAGCAACTGCACACGCATGTCATCTGAATGCCCAGCACTATGTGTACAGGTGTGTAGGTCCTACAATCCTGACATTTGGTCATGTTTGTAGGTATTGCAATTGGTGGATATGTGTAATGACATATGTGACACATGGAGTGTTGTATTATATGATGGGTGACCAGTTCAGAGGGGATGTTACCTCTGTCAACATTTATATCACACCTTATGTACTGTTAGCATTCAGCAGCCATGGACCTACATTCCATATGCATGTGTGTAATGACTGTAGCCACCTGTTTGCACAAAGGGCTACAACAGCTATGCTATTTACAGGTATGTTGTGTGTGTGGCATGTACATACCCAGGGCAGGTACATGTATGTCATATCCATACATGAGGGTGTGTACTGGTGTACAGCAACAGACATCTGCTAATGGTGGACAGTACTGAGGGCCTTTGGTATGTGTACAGCTGACCTGGTCACAGACAGTAGTATCATTGCATTGCATAACACATGATGCAACTGTGTCAGTACATGTGTACTGTCTACAGTTGATGTAGAGCTTAGTACAGTACACAGGTCAAGAGTCACATGGTGGTGTACTCGTCTGTCATACAACATGTATGGTTGCGTGTTGGTGGTCCGAGGGCATGGTGGTGTCTGCAGTTTACATCCTAGAATGCAGCATGTGACACTGTGTCCTGCACATGGCTCATCTGTGATGCCTTTCATGGGGGGACCGGTCAGTACATGTGAGTGGCCTTTATGTATGTGGGAACACCACCTGGAGTGGTCTGTACCTGTGTTATGGCCCACATGTCTGGTTCTGAGGTATATGGTGGTAGTGCTAGGTTCTGAGGTATATGGTGGTAGTGCTATTGTGCACTACAGAGACATCAGCCAGGTGTTCCTCACTGCACAGATGTCAGTACCCCCATTGTTGGATCTACAGTGGCCAGCTGTGATATGGACTCTACAAATCTAGCACTGGTTAGCATAAGAAAACAATGCAGTTGTCCTGTAGGTGTATGGGAGTTAACCTGTGTTTAGGACATTTGCCTTGGAATGGCACTGTGTGGGCGGATGCGACTTGGGTAATATCCACACTCCCTTCTATCATGGATGCGTGTGATATGTGACAAAGGCCTGCCTACTGTCAGCCATGTCATCCCAAAATGACAGTTGATTTGTAAATGACCGGTGTGAAATATATGTAGAGCAGCGTTCCCGCTAACAATGACAACTACTAACACCAGAGCCCATTACAATGTGTTCTTTATGTCTACCTGTAATAACATGGCCACTGTGGCCCTCCGTGTTTAGCATCAGAGTGCATTCCAGTCAGCCCTGTGCTACTAGGAGTATGAGCATGCCCAGTATATCCTTGTGTAGATGGACACATAGTGCATTCCGAACAGCCCTGTGCTACTAAGTGTGTGAGCATGCCCAGTGACACCTTGTGTTGGTTATGTGCCTCTGTGTATGGGCATGGCCATTGTAACCCTGTATAGTGGCTGTAGTCGTCCATTCCACAGATGGGCATACTCCATGTCAGGATGGAGTCATACTTTAAACACACAGGTTCACAGGTATGTACATCTTAACTGCCAGCATCCCTGTTAATGTCCGCATTCCCAGAAGGCCATAATGACTGCCTTGACATGTGTAGTCTGTGTGGCGTGATTCGTATATATATATATATAGTATTGTAATAGTAATCTGTAAATAGGCAGGTGTTCCGTACTCCGGTGGACTGTAAATTGCTTTTAGACTGCCCACACTCCATACATTTCTTATACCGACTGTTAGCAAGGCTGATGATGTCACCCATCTACAAATACACCTCTGGGAGGGCTGTGTCTCAGTAATTTCGGTAGCACATTCTGTAACTGCGTATTGCTGTAGTGTAATAAAGTAGTTAGGTCGGTATTCTAGTCCCACACTTGCCGTGTGTGCATGTCCCCTGAGGACTGAGTAATACCTTTATACTGCTCATACTCCATACATTTCTTATACCCACTGTTAGCAAGGCCGATGATGTCACCCATCTACAAATACACCTCTGGGAGTGCTGTGTTCCAGTAATCTCGGTAGCGTGTTCTGTAACTGTGTAATGCTGTAGTGTAATAAAGTAGTTAGGTTGGTATTCTAGTCCCACACTTGCCATGTGTGTTTGTGTGTGTGCATGTGTATCTCTCCCTGTTTGCCTGATGACTGAGTAATACCTTTATAGTGCTCACCCTCCATACATTTCTTATACCCACCGTTAGCAAGGCTGATGATGTCACCCATCTATGAATACACCTCTGGGAATGCTGTGTCCCAGTAATCTTGGTAGCACATTCTGTAACTGCATAATGCTGTAGTGAAGTAGTTAGGTCAGTGTTCTAGTCCCACACTTACCGTGTGTTTGTGTCTCCCCATTTGCATGAGGACTGAGTAATACCTTTATACTGCTCACACTCCATACATTTCTTATACCCACCGTTAGCAAGGCCGATGATGTCACCCATCTACAAATACACCTCTGTGAGTGTTGTGTCCTAGTAATCTTGGTAGCACGTTTTGTAACTGCGTAATGCTGTAGTGTAAAAAAGTAGTTAGGTCGGTGTTCTAGTCGCACACTTGCCATGTGTGTGGATGTGTGTCTATGTCCCTGTTTGCCTGAGGACTGAGTAATGCTTTTATACTGCTCACACTCCATACATTCCTTATACCCACCATTAGCAAGGGCGATGATGTCACCCATCTACAAATACACCTCTGGGAGTGCTGTGTCCCAGTAATCTCGGTAGCGCATTCTGTAACTGCGTAATGCTGTAGTGTAATAAAGTAGTTAGGTCGGTGTTCTGGTCCCACACTTGCCATGTGTGTCTATGTCCCCGTTTGCCTGAGGACTGAGTAATGCTTTTATACTGCTCACACTCCATACATTTCTTATACCCATTGTTAGCAAGGGCGATGATGTCACCCATCTACAAATACACCTCTGGGAGTGCTGTGTCCCAGTAATCTTGGTAGCGTGTTCTGTAATTGCGTAATGCTGTAATGTAATAAAGTAGTTAGGTCGGTGTTCTAATCCCAGACATGCCAATTGTGTGTGTGTGTGTGTGTGTGTGTGTGTGTGTGTGTGTGTGTGTGTGTGTGTGTGTGTGTTTGCCCGCATGAGACAAGTACAGTGATTTGTAGTATTCGCTGTAGTGCGTGCCCTAAATGCGTGTTGCTGCAGTGTGATATGGTAGGGGTTTGTATACAGGACATGGCAAGTGTGTGTTTGTCTGTCAGAGCCTGTGTAGTGGTGGCCATGATTGTCTTACCATTGGACATGTTTGGGAGCGGGTTTTGTAGTTTTCCTATATAGTATCTGTCTTATGACACATTGGTCACCTCATGAGTAGTACAGCTGTCAGTCAGCCACAGCACTGTGTTGGCAAGCCATACGCATACATCTGGCAAAAGGGCTGGTGAACTAAGTATGCAGCCCTACTAGTACCCGGTATATGTCCCGCACCCATGTGCCATGCACGTACAACCTTTCCTAGGATATCCCAATATGTTGCTAGTAACATGCACATTGAGGACAGATAGTAGGCATGGTGTGACTGCAGTGGCCTGCAGAGGACATGGCACCCTGTACAGCGATACAATAGGCACATATATGCGGACTTTGTGCCTTCACTATGTTCCACACTGAATGGCTGCAACATATGTGGTGCCACCATATGTGATCCACAAAGGCCACACAATGCTGTACACATGCGCCCTGTATGGACCCATGCCACTGACACCACGAAATACCTTTCCATTCTATACATGCAGGTGCAGGGCCGACCTGCTCACTATAAGCATGTTTCGCCACACCAGGCCAGTACTGGCATATCGGGGTATAACAGGCTGTGTAAACTAGATGTGTCTGCCAAACCAGGTACACCTGTACATGTCACTGTACAGTATTGTGGGACATGCACATCCCAGGCAATGTCCATGTGAAGGACTATCAAACACAGACATGGCATGCATTGCAAAGCTATGGCCCTACACATTGGTAACCAGGATGTCAGGCCAGATATTGCAGTACCTGTGTGGGACATTGCAGACACTACACCCCTGCACTGCACATCATTTTTGGGTGACGCAATGGCAAGGATTACCCCTCATTCAGCCTTGTACAGCCATCTTGCACAGCCAAACACTACACACCCATGGAGCAATGCATACCTGCATGAAAGTACTGGCACCCTGTGTCTGCATGTGGGTTGTGATGCTCCTAACCACAGTCACTCCCAGTATAAACCTCATTGGCATGCCAACATTTATCAAGCACTTTCACATGGCCTAGCCCATTGAACCTCCAGATATCCCCTGTGGTGCATGTGGTCCTGTGCATTACTGCAGTGTGGCAAACTAAGTAATTACATTGTGTATCTGCCACCCTGGCAAAGGTGTCAAAGCATGTCCATTAGAGTGTGGTTGTGGTAACAATGGCATCCATTCATGTGGACTGACGTGTGCCACACCTAATGTATGTCTAGTATATCTGTTGCAGATGGCACTCACTCACCTACACACATGTTCTTACAGCACTGCAACATGCCGCCTCTGTGGTACATGAAGTAATGTCATGCACATGAAATAGTAATGAGTAGTCAGTGGTTTGCCCCTGTACTATTCAGCATGTGGCAGATTATGGTTAAGTCTCCAAGCCCTTCCCTAGTGTACATTGCCTGTCCCGCACACACACTCTCTGGTGGATGTGAAGGTGTACACCTGCACAGCAGCAGCATGTGTATTGTAACAGATGGAAATGGTCAGGTGATGGCCTCTGCACCTATTGCAGTCCTCCTCTAGCTGATTGCATGTGGTACAGCTGTGATGGTGTTCCCATAGCCATCCACATAATAAACACAGTACACTATCTAGGGAAACATGTTATTATCTGACCATGACAGTCGCTGTGAGTGGTACCTGGATGTGGTGCTCTGACATGGCATTGCAAATGATATCTGGATGTACCTCAATCATTTTCAACAGAGGGAATAGCCTAATGACAGGAGGGTGATGTGCCACACAACTACAGCATGTAAGTGTAGCTATTCTGCATTGAGACTACTGCCTGTTTAACATGTGTGTGGTAATGGCTATTCTGCATGTTAAAATACAAACATGACAGTACTCTGTTCATGAAAAAACCCCATCTGTAGGGCCATCTGTGAACAGGTCAGTGTGTACAACCATTTGTCTCCTGTGTTACACACTGAACACACTTCTGTGCACAGCAGAATCATGGTGTGGGGATTGCAGACAGTACATGATGATAGGGATGTGTTACTGCCATCGCATCCCTGACTGGATATGTGTCACATGAGACAGTGGTATGACTGACACTGTGTGGGATTTCCAGTGACAAGCCAATGATGGGCAACTGTTCATAACTGTGGTCGCACGTCTACTACACATTGTACAGTTGCCATGCAGTATATATGCATGTGTTGCTCCTTCTGCAAATGAATACCATTTGTTGGGTTGCTGATGATAGCTATGCATACTGTCATAGGTAATCCTGTATGCTGTTGTCTATCACTAAGCCATGTGTGGGTTTAAAATGCAACACCATAGGCCGAATGGGTTGGTAGGTCCAAGCAGATCCTCCTGTTCCACTTCAGCTGACCATGGCACCAGGCACTAGCTCATCTGGGACCCAGCCATTAACATCAACCTCTGTTGGCTCTGCACCACCTTCTGGTAGTACCACCACTGAGGATGGAGCATGCCCCCCTTGGGAGCAAGACCAGACAGGTACATATCTGCTGTCGTGCGGTCCTGGACATGTTGCTTAGGTGGCTCCCTAAGGAGTTACAAAGCCAGATACGCCAGTTCAAGGGTGGAGTGTCACATTTACAGGGTGATGCTGCCTCTCCTGTACAGCCCCCATCACTGCCTCCTTTGCAGCGGTGTAGGTAAAGTGGCAGTTGTCCATGGCTGGAAACCTCTGTCTCACTGTTCCCATGGGCTTTTGGATGCCGAAGACCCATCCCTATCCAGGGTTTACCCCCCCCATATGCCATATACCAACCCTGTATGCTGTAATTCCTGTGCTCCTACCTATCCTCCACGGCCATACCTACACTCCTTCTCCAAAATCTGACCCTCACCTACGGACTCATAAGGCCATTTGGCTCCTATACATAGCTGTCCATTACACACACATGCCCACTGGACACATGAAACCCTTGTAATATGCATCATAACATACTACTGTTATCCTCACCACTGTCCCTCAGGCGCACAGTCCTGGTATGCACATCACTCCTGCATGGTTCAGGTACACGTGAGGAGGATGACCCCATTGTACACAAAACACTACCGGTCCCTCTATGGTTATCCCATTTACTGTTCACACATAATGATTGGGCAGGTACTGTTGAGTTAATGTACATTACATGCACAGAGTGATATATACAGCCTATGTACAACTATTGTCTGTCTGAGGGAGTCTTGTGATCAC
>NC_056733.1:1672236282-1672433782 GCF_019279795.1 Protopterus annectens | reverse complement strand
ACAAATCTGGCGATGTGATTGTAGGCAGCAGAGAGTTTATTGATCTCACTATTGTTAAGGAATGAAAGCACAGGAGAGGCATACAATAAAGTGGAAAGTAAATGCGTGCGAGAGATAGTTAGTTTGGCAGTGGGGGTTAGAAAGTTTTTAATTCTATACAAGGATCCAAGTTTCTTATTTACAGTCTTTATGGTTTGACTGATATGCATATCAAATCTAAGCCTACTATCAATAGTGACTCCTAATAGTTTAGTGTTTGGTAACAGGCTCAATCATGGTACCGTTAATAGATTGAACGAAGAAGGGACTATTGTTAGATTGTGGTGTAAGTTGAACTGGTGGAGTAACTGAGGTGGGAAAAAATACTAGTAACTTGGTTTTTTTTGGATTTAGAATGAGTTTCCATTCCGAGAGCCACTTTTCAACTATAGTAAAACAGTTTTGGATTGTTACTTGTAGGTCAGGGAGGGAGATATCCGAGCAAATCAATGTGGAGTCATCTGCATATTGGATGCAGGTGGCCTTAGGGATGACAGAGTAAAGGTCATTTATGAATACAGAGAAGAGAAGAGGACCAAGTATGGAGCCTTGGGGAACCCCTATGGTATTCGGCAACAGTTGAGAGAGCTTATTTTCCCATCGTACTGCCTGTTGTCTTCCAGAGAGGTAAGCTTTGAACCAGTTAAGGGCCGGATAATCAAGGTATAAGTTTTCAAGAGTGTGGAGCAGTAGTTGGTGATTGACCATGTCAAAGGCTTTTGACAAGTCAAGGAAGAGGGCTGAGGAAATTTTTTTGTTATTGCGGTTTTTATTGATTGAGTCGGTAAAAGAGAGGAGGGCGGTGGTCGTACTATGGTGGGGTCTGAAACCATGCTGAGATTTGGACAGTAGATTATTTAGGGTGAGATGGTTAAGGAGTTGTTTATGAACACATCTTTCCAAGGTTTTGGCTATTGGTGACAGTATTTCTATAGGTCTATAGTACAAAGGTTAGAACTTTATGTATTTCCCTAAATTAATGCTTATTCTTGTAGCGGTTTGTTTGCTTCATCTGTTTTTTGTAACTTTGAGTATTTTACATAAATAACTGTTTTATGCAACTGTTACATGAAATATGGGACATATTTCCTACAATCACAGGACATTTGCCATTGCATTATATTTGGTCTGGACACAACTACCCAAAAAGGGACTGTCCCTCACAAGGTGGGGCAGGTGGTAACCCTACTTACATCTGCTTTACAATGCCTTAAACACCCTATATCTAACTGCCACTATGCAAATGTGTAAGGTATAGATTCCTGATAATGCACGTGGGGAGATGTGCATCATGGTCAGGTGTTTAATCCTGGGTCGTAGGTTCTGCAGGACTGGCTGGAGGCTGAGCAGTATTGTGGACAGCTACTGTTCATATAACTTGTGTCCAGATATATACAGGACTGGACATCGTGTCGTGACACCAGGGATATCCAAAAATTTTGGGGAACAATGACCATCTTTGCTTTACAGCTGTAAGGTAGGGTTATACATGCAAGGGATACATAGTTTGCAATCCTGACAATGCCTAGGGTGAGACTGCCTACTAGATATGGGTAGGGGTCACTATGTGCAGATATGGCCGCGTCTATCTAGCAGCCCGAGTATGGCTGGTTTTGGTGGACGTTCAGAAAGGGGTGGTGGTGTGCTGTGAAGGGGATGATGCGTATACAATTATGTATCCAGGTGTGTTGGGGTTGGATGGCTCAGTTCAGGCCAGACCATTATGTGGGTATGTGCCGGTAATGTTTCTGTACATGTGTACTGCACATTTTAATGTTCACGTGTTTGTGGGATTGTATTGCGTATGTGTATATTTGTTCTTTGGTTATCTTCCTGATTCACACATCGCTCCCTCGTAGACCTCCAGTTCACCTATTGTGCATCCAACCCAGTCTCCCCTTGGCGAATTATTACATTACCCGTCACCCCCACCCCCATATTCCACAATCAACATTCATCCCTTCCCTAGTTGATGGCCCATGGCACAGTCAGCAGAACACATTGCATACACTACATATCTCTGGGACCAATATGGTTGTGAGGTCTGCACTAACATTTCAGATCAACCATATGCTGTACTTCACGCACATAGGTGCTCACAAATACTTATCTTTCATGACATGGTAGGTAGACCCAGGTAATACCCATTCATCTATGGGCCGTCCTGGCAGGGATGTCTTGGACCGCGAATGGGCAGATATTGGGTGAATGCTCTAACCATTGGTAGGCTTGCCACCTTTTCATATGATCTGGATGGGACATTTTCGTGGCACACATCTGAGTTTACAGGCCAACACATACCCACAGTCATTACAAAGGATAGTACTTTAGTTTCATGCCTACATATAAGCTTGTATTGTTGTAGCGGTGTAGTTGCTTATTCTGTTTCATTTACTTGCTTATTCTGTTTCTTGTAACATATAGGTATTTTATATACAGACATACGTACTGTATGGGACTATTTCATAACATATGGGACATCATTATGTCTTACTATCGCAGGACATTTCACATTTATTATGAATTTGGTATGGACACACCTGCCTAGAGGGGGACTGTCCCTCACAATGTGGGACAGGTGGTAACCTAAACCATTGGGCTAGGCTTGGCAATTGGCGGGGCTCTAACATGATGTGTTTCGCTTCCACTTGATATAACTAGTGACACTAGAATGGAATATGGGCACGGGGTTTTAAATATCTTTGTTCGAGGGACGTGGACTCAATATTCTGCTACGTGCCTTTGTGTTTACTTCTTATTGTGGTGTTCACAATGATGTCTTATATGCTTTGCATACATTTCAGTATCCAGGACACTGACGGGAGTGATTACTATTAGAGGCAGGATTTACTAGTCAGCATTTTAGGTTGCACATATGCAGCCGACATGATCATGCCTCCGTGCAGTGATTGGACATGACCCTGGACTCGTACATGTTTCCTATGCACGTGGCCATTACGGCAGCATGCCTTCATTAATATGCATGTGGTGCTGCTGCTCCATCTCTATCTTTTCATTAGCAAGCCTCTCTGTAAGCAAGTTATATATCTGTTCTTAAAGGCATTATATTAGATAATTGTAGATATAATATAGCATGAAAAAGCTGCAATATTTCTGAGTTATGAAAACAAACAAAAAAATGTCCTCTGTAGCATATAATGAGTAAGTCTAGCTTCACCCTTATTTCAGGGTATTTTTTCTCTTGAAGAGCATTCCTCATTTTGAGTCTTAACATGTTCATTTTCTTTGCAGTTCTACGGTAAAGGAGTCTGTTACACATTCACTGATGGGTTCTAAGTAATGCAATTTATCCATCCTGTCAGCTTCTTAAATTAAGTTGATGGTTAGAGGTTATTAAGCTGCATTATGATAGTCACTGTTAAACATTTTGGAGATAAAAGGTTGAGAACTAGGTTACAAGTAATTATTATGTACCACTGTAATTTAAGTTTATTAATGTTAGATAATTTTTCATTTTGTAGTATAGTTTTACATACAGTATTTAACTCATTCACTCCAGTGGAGCTCAGGAAGTTTGCACTGTAACTTCCAATGGGCGTAGCCTAACCCTTTTGACAGAATCAAAATAGGTCCTCACATTTCAAACAAATGTTCATATCTCTGGAACCATAAGGATTAGGATAGAAGTATAAATGGCAAACTCTTCAGCATAATCTATTTTATAGTGGTAGTAATCTTTAGGTTCTAGGTCTTAAACCAAATTTTATAAGTCACAGTAATAACTGTTAACATTTGTAGGTACTTGTGTATTATCGCAACCGGATTTCCAACATGTGATAATTCATTTTGTTTGACCAAACTATTCCTGCAAACCTTGAAAGGAGTTGTGGGAAGTATGAATTAGTACTCTGTAAATTTGTGATTCAGGCAGAAACAGGGATAACTGTCACTTTTTATATTTGTAGGTGGCACAGTTTTGCGACATCTCTTTCTTACTGAAAGGTAAATGAACAGTTTTTTTTGGCAGTTGATCGCTATGAAAAACATATAGTACAACGTAAGCAGTAGGTTTTGTGGGACCTAAATAGGTACAACACTCAAACAGGTTATTTACTAGGAATGGTACCCAAATTTAATAAGACAGTACTGCCAACAGCAAATATTATCATCCCAAAAATATCAATGTCTGAGTACTGCCAACAGCAAATATTATCATCCCAAAAATATCAATGTCTGGACTGGAGACAGTACCTCCAGTGTTTGTGTCCCTTTACATGCATCAAAACGTCTGTTAGGAAGTGAAGACAATCAATGGGGGTTTTCTGGTAGAAGAAGTACATGCCAGTATTGGGAAATCTTTTGCATCTAGTAACTTCCCTTTCATTCCCCCAGTGGTAGTCTCACTTTGGAGATCAATTTTAAAAGAGAGGGTAATCCCCACTTTTTTGTGAAACACAGATTAGACAGATCTTAGAAGGCAAGACCGGACATCCGTTCTTAAATTTACCATCAGTTATTGCAACTTGAAAATCTGGTTGCGATAATATGTAAGTACCCATTTGTAATGTTTTGCAAACAACTTACAATATCTCAGCAACCACTCAAGTTACACACATACTGTCAGCAGCATTTTATTCATCCAGCTGAGAGCTGTAATATGGGGATAAGGAGTTCTGTGTTTCTTGGTTATTTAGAAAAAAATGTGAAAATTATATCTATGCAAATTAATATTATAAAACAACAGTCAATATCTATTTACCTACACTAGGCAGAGGATAAATATTAATGCAGTTGAGTTTGCCATTTTGTAACCTTTAAGATGAAATATTTTAAAAACTTGTACATAGCATGGTTTTGAAATTATTGAAGCAAATTTGAACAAGCAATATCTGATGCCTAGAGTCATCGGTAGGAGTTAACTGCAGATGGACCTAGAGGCATCACTCATCTATAATGAGTTAATTCAATCAAGTCAACTCATCAAGAGCTTGCACTTCAGCTGTCACTCTGGTAATTTCATTCAGTGGTTCTCCAACCAGCATATGGATTAGTTGTGGGTTAAGGCACTTCAGAGGTAGCCAGCAAGGTTTTACTGTCTTCTTCTTTTTCTTCTTTCGGCTGCTCCCGTTAGGAGTCGCCACAGCAGATCAACTGTGTCCATTTCCTACTCGAAGTAAAAATATAAAACTGCAAACCAAGTACTGGAAAAATGTATAAAAAATCCTGGCCACCGTTTAGAGGCAAAGAATAAACTCTTTATAACACAACCACAATTACAAAAATGAGCGCTTTCATCTGGGAACCAGACTTCATCAGATAAAAGGCTCCCCTGCTACTCATCACTTAAATACCATTTTTCCTAATACATTTCAATTAATATTTAAAGAAACCACACACAGATATCCATTTCTTTCTAAAAAAATCTGAACATCACTACAACTTAAAAAACAGCCATAATTCATATACCTGAACAATTACATAAAGAATTCAATAAGAATTCATATTGAATCTTGCCTTATAAAATAAAATAAAATAATATGAAATAGACAATGGATGTGCCAACTTATTTTGTACACATTTGTAATAGTGATACAAACAGAATAAAAATTGTATGTATATATGGTAATGTAATCTTGTAAACCATTCAATATTAAAAATACACTCCAGTCACAAATGAATAAACATATTAGCATAATATTAAATCAGTTGAATCAAATGTTTTCTGCCTGAGATATCAACACAGGTTTGATTGTTACGTATTCATTGAGCCCAGGTGGAATAAACAACTTTAGTCTAAGCTGCCATTTCAATTCTTTGTTAAGCAAAGCATTTTTCATGTCCCCACCTTTAAAATTATTTATAACAATAAGGTCTATAATACCAAATTTAAAACCATTGAAAGAAGGACATGTCAAAGAATGTTTATACAAGGCAATAGTCTCTTTTCTAGTTCTAATATCGTATTGGTGCTCATGCATTCTATCTTTGAATGCCCTCTGTTTTTAATATATAGAATGCATGGCATCCTGTACACTTAGCCATGTATACAATCATTTTAGTTTTACACGTGTTATGGAATATACTATGTTTTCTGAATCATGTATTAATGTAATTAGAGCTAATTGGAATACACTTAAAATAAATAATTTTTATGTAGTAGGTGCTAAACCTTTTTTTACCTATAAACTGGTAAAAATTTTAAGAGAATTTTTGAGAAGGGTGACATGATAAATAGCACTTTTAAAGCAACATCTTCATGTGGCAACTGTACTTCATGCCATCTTATTTTTAAAGAAGCTTGGATTAAGTTAGATAATGGTTTAAATAGTGTTGTTAGATTTTGCAAGGGAAATCGTAAAACTAAAATGATTGTATACATGGCTAAGTGTACAGGATGCCATGCATTCTATACAGGAAAAATAGAGAGGGCATTCAAAGATAGATATCTTATTGGGTGGCGCAGTGGTTAATGCTGTCGCCTCACAGCAAGAGGTTCTCTGGTTCTATTCTCGGCTGGGGTGCCTTCTGTGCTGAGTTTGCATGTTCTCCCTGCGTTCGCGTGGGTTTCCTCTGGGTACTCCGGTTTCCTCCCACATTCTAAAGACATGCTTCTGGAGCATTTCTCCCCGGGCCTCCACTGAAAACAGGATCTGTGGAACCTAGTCAGACTTTCCCGGTTAACAAATGTTAAATAAAAATAAAAAATGAGCACCAATACGATATTAGAATGAGAAAAGAGACTAGTGCCTTGTATAAACATTCTTTGACATGTCCTTCTTTCAATGGTTTTAAATTTGGTATCATAGACCTTATTGTTATAAATAATTTTAAAGGTGGGGACATGAAAAATGCTTTGCTTAACAAAGAATTGAAATGGCAGCTTAAACTAAAGTTGTTTATTCCACCTGGACTCAATGAATATGTAACAATCAAACCTGTGTTGATATCTAAGGCAGAAAACATTTGATTCATCTGATTTAATATTATGTTAATATGTTTATTCATTTGTGACTGGAGTGTATTTTAATATTGAATGGTTTACAAGATCATATTACCATATACACATACAATTTTTATTCTATTTGTATCACTATTACAAATGTGTATAAAATAAGTTGGCACATCCATTTTCTATTTTCATACTATTTTATTTTATTTTATATGGCAAGATTCAATATGAATTCTTATAGAATTCTTTATGTAATTGTTCAGGTATAGGAATTATGGCTGTTTTTTAAGTTGTAGTGAGTGATGTTCAGATTTTTTTAGAAAGAAGTGGATATCTGTGTGTGGTTTCTTTAAATATTAATTGAAATGCATTAGGAAAAATGGTATTTAAGTGATGAGTAGCAGGGGCGCCTTTTATCTGATGAAGTCTGGTTCCCAGACAAAAGTTCATCTTTGTAATTGTGGTTGTGTTATAAAGAGTTTATTCTTTGCCTCTAAATGGTGGCCTGGAATTTTTATACATTTTTCCAGTACTTTGTTTCCATTTCCTTCTGTCCTCTGCATCTTGCTCTGTCACACCAACCACCTGCATATCCTCTCTCACCACATCCATAAACCTTATCTTAGGCCTTCCTCTTTTTCTGTTACCTGGCAGCTTCATCCTTAGCATCTTTTTCCCAGTATACTCTGCATCCCTCCTCAGCACATGTCCAAACCAATGTAATCTTGCCTCTCTGGCTTTGTCTCTAAACCTTCCAACCTGGGCTGACCCTCTAATATACTTATTCCTAATCCTGTCCATCCTCGTCATACCCAGTGCAAATCTTAACATTTTCAACTCTGCCACGTCAAGCTCTGACTCCTGCCTTTTTGTTAATGCCACTGTCTCCAACCCGTAAAACATAGCTGGTCTCACTACACTCTTTTAGACCTTCCCTTTCACTCTTACTGGTACTCGTCTGTCACAAATTACTCCTGACACTCTTCTCCACCCACTCAATCCTGCCTGTACTCTTTTCTTCACCTCTCTTCCACACTCACCATTACTCTGAACTGTTGATCCCAAGTACTTAAACTCATTCACCTTCGCCACCTCTACTCGCTGCATCCTCACCATTCCTCTATCCTCCCTCTCATTCACACACATATATTCTGTTTTAGTCCTGCTGACCTTTATTCCTCTTCTCTCTAGAACATATCTACACCTCTCCAGGATCTCTTCCACCTGTTCCCTACTCTCACTACAGATCACAATGTCATCTGCAAACATCATAGTCCACGGGGATTCCTGTCTGATCCCGTCTGTCAACCTGTCCATCACCATCGCAAATAAGAAAGGGCTCAGAGCTGATCTTTGATGTAATCCCACCTCCACCTTAAACTCATCCGTCACTCCCACTGCAGATCTCACCACTGTCACACTACCCTTGTACATATCTTGTACCACTCTTACATACTTCTCTGAAACTCCCAACTTCCTCATACAATACCACAACTCCTCTCTAGGCATCCTGTCATATGCTTTCTCTAAATCCACAAAGACACAATGCAACTCCTTCTGACCTTCTCTGTACTTCTCCCTCAACACTCTCAGAGCAAACATTGCATCTGTAGTGCTCTTTCTTGGCATGAAACCATACTGCTGATCACTAATCATCACCTCCCTTCTTAACCTATCTTCCATTACTCTTTCCCATAACTTCATGCTGTGGCCGATCAGTTTCATCCCTCTGTAGTTACTACAGTTCTGCACATCACTGTACAGAGGCAAAATATTTGACTTTAATAATTAATTGTACAATTTTTCACTTAATAGTTGCATAGTTAAGGTGTATCAGTTTAAACTATTTAGCAGCCCCTCTGTAGCATTACATTTAGGTTTTATTACACAAAGCAATTTAGTAATGTTCGGATAATTTTAGCTTCAGCTGAGATTTTACATACCTGGTGTGTACTATTAACCTAAATAATAATAATAATAATAATAATAATAATAATTTATTAAAATATATTTATGATACGTTTGATGTAACTACAGTTTTACATGGGTACATATGTGTATTTATAGATGTCTGTTTCTGTGTATATTTGGGCATTGTGACAATGAACGAGATACCCAAACATCAATATTAATAAAGTCAACCCCAAAAGGTTGACAATATAAAAGTTGACAGTCCACCATGCATGTGCTAGGAAAATAATTTTAAATGCAAAAACCCCCTCCCAAGAACAATGTTATTTTACATGTAGGCAAGCTCTGTGCACCCTCCACACCCTATATACTAACTCCAGGATTGCATTATGCCCTAGGAAGGGTCATAGGTTCATATGTGCTTACTAGGTTAATGACCACAAGGGCCTTTTTAGCCTAACCATGCATCCCAAATCTCTGATAAGTTCTGATACCCTTGTTAAGTGTTAGCATGGTCTTGGGAGATGAACCATTTACATGTTACCTGTGTCCATTAGAGACATAGGGGGCAAACCAGGGATGAGTTTCTGGTTTCCTATCCAGTTGTCCAAGTTGTAGTTGAATTGGGTTAAGGAGGAACTCTGCTTCACATGGATGGAGAGCCTGTTCCATAGATGGGCTAGTGTCTGGGATACGTACCTGTGTCTCCAGCAGGTCCTATTTATATCACAGGCAAGGTTTAAGTCTTTAGAATGGGTAATTCCAGTGCTGTTTGGTTTATGTATATGCAGGAGGTCCATCAGAGTGGGGTCTGACAATGCTCTGTATGCCAGGCATAGATCTCCCCTCAAAAGCCTGTAGGAGACAGAATACTGGGATAGAGCCTTGAGGTGGTCAGCATTGGACATATTACTTATGCCCTGTATTCTTTTAGTAAGGAAACTCTTTGGACATTCCAATCATTGGATATGCCTGGTTAGGTACATACCAAAGGGAGAATTGTATTCAACGATAGGTCTGATGAATGCCAAATACAGTGGAACAATGATTTCCTTGGACTTAGATGCCATATCTTTGTTTATAAGTTGTGCAACATAGAAAGATTTCCTCACCACTGTAAACACATGATGATCTAAGGCTAAATTACTATCTATGTGTGACCTTAAGTCCCTGACTACTGGGCCAGCTCTAAGGGGTGTGTTGTCAATATGATAGTTACCAGGGATGATGACTTCCCAAAGGATGCTATTATGCATTTCTTAGCATTAGTTTTAGTCCATGGCTCTGACATAACATTCTCCAACCCCAGAGACTGTCAATCTTGTATACTTTTCAGTCATCTATATTGTTGATCAAAGTGTTTTAATATAACAAGCAGGGAGTGTTAACTGCAGTCGTATCCATCATATTGATATATATATATATATATATATATATATATATATATATATATAGATAGATAGAGATAGATATACAAGTATGTGTTTTGTGTATAAATGCTTCCATGTATGTATATATAACAAAGGGTATGTAATATGAAAAAATATTAATGGAATGAAAATCAAACTATATAGACAATGCAGTGCATGCTTTTAACACTGTAGCTTAGGGTATCAGCAAATATATTAATTGTAGTCAGTTTGTAAGTTGTCAGTGTTGATGCTTAATGCAAATTACTGTACTTCTTGTAGTAAAGGGTTTGACTCCCCCTCACATCAATTTATATTTAATAAGATAATACATACATAAATAGGATATTCTAATAGTTTATATTTCATGACATAACTTTGATGATTCTGGGTAAATTACTGTCATCTAATATGAGTAATGGTTTTATTCTAGTTTTTAGATTGCACATTATTACACAAGTTATAATTATCAAGTAGGATTGTTTCAGGTTGCTCATGTGCTGGTTCTAATTTTATTTTTTATACGTTGCAGATAATAGGTTTCAGTTAATTTGGCACTTAGCTTCTTATAGCACACATTATCAAGTGTGTATATATTGCAATGTTCATTTCACTTCAGATTTATTTTGGACTCATGAGTCAGCCTGTATTCAGTTAGGATTTTAGGCGTGTTCTTTCAGCAGTTGCAGTATTATAGGAGATATTCTTTCTAGGGAATATTGGATATATTTTTTTTTCAGTTTTGCCGGAAAAGCTTCAAGACAGATGGGAAGCTATTATCACTCAGGTTAAAGCTTTATTTAAGGAAGCTTCAATGACTAGTCAACCATCCAGAGAGACAGTAAATCACTCTTTCAGCAAGAGACAGCATCCTGATAAAGCTACCAATGAATCCTTGGTGTCAGAGGAGGTCTATCGTGGTTATATTGTAATTAGAAATTTAGGAAGTTAAAAGCATTAGATTCTTCACTGAGATGGAATTAAAGTCACGTGGATACTTGACTGGAGGTCATGGTCAGACCCATTAGTGTGGCATATAATGAAGAATGTCATTCCAGATTTAAGTTATGCTGAGCTTAAAACAAAGGCATTTGTGTTTGGCCATCCTGTTATTTTATGCATGTATGTTCTTTACAGCAGTAAGGTCCACCCTGTTCTGAAATATTGGCATACCTTTCAATTGTATAGATTTTTGCAGAATGTCCTATTTTTAACTTCATATTTTTGGTCTACTCCTCATAACATTTGTGGTTTTCTTGCAAATTACTGAGGATTGAAGTCACTAAACAATAATAAATAATGATGGACATTTGAGTTTCAGACTTTGTATCCTTTAGAAAATATATAATTATCAAAACCATATTATTCTAACAACTTTCTAAGTTTATAGGAGCAATATTTAAAATGTGTCCCTATTTTGGGCCTTTGTTCCCCCTATATTCCTGGTATTGACATGATTTCTTGAGCTGAAAGGCTGAGAGGTATGAGTGCTTTTCCAAAGAGATGCATACGTATGGCAAGATCCTTACTTCTAATGATAATGGCTTGACTGCAATTAAAACATATATAGGTTTTGGCTGAGATAAGTCATTTCAAGGCCAAAGGGGAGGGCAGGATTTTCAAGTGCCACATTGCTGATAACTTTATTACATTTTCTGTAAAAATGCTAGTCCTTGATTATATGTTAGCAGGTTATTCCAACCAGCAGACTAAGCTTGAATTGTTTACAGGTTTTACCTCAGGTTTTCCTTTAAATGCAGATCTTACTCCTAAGTCTCAGCCTTGTGATAATCTTCAGTCAATTTTACATTGAACTATATTCCTTTACCAGCTTATCCAGATAGACGTGGCAGCCAGTAGGGTATTATGTCCATTTTTGCATCCTCATTTTACTAATTTCCAGGTGTCTCCACTTTGCCTGAGTAATACATGCTCATACATCACTTTTGCTTTCCTTTCCTTTCCTGTGGGATCATCAGTGAATGACATCAGTAAGGCCCATTCCCTAGTGAAGTATGCATCCTTAGAAGATGCCACTAGCATTAAATGTCAGTTCCCAGCCCCATGGCTTGTGAAGGCTGATACAGAATCTGCTTTTCTTCTTCTACCTGTTAGGTAAGAGAATTGGCCCCTGTTTAGGATTATCAGGGAAGGTCTGTTTATTTTGATAACTCAGTGCTGATCGGGTGTTTCGTTGTTTGTTCCACCTTTGAAAAATTCAGTACAGCTCTTCACTGGGTAAGTCAGCAATGAGTTCCATACCAGCTGGCAGTCCACTATTTGGATTACTTTTTCATCACTGGCAATGGTGCTGGAGGGGCTAGTGGAGGACTGATAAGCTTTTTGCATATAAGTCGGGATCTGGGAATCCACCTTTCCACCAGTAAACTAGAGAGACCAGCACAACCTTAGTGTTCTTCAGATTTAAGACTGACATCAACTCTTTCACTTTAAAGTTACCAGAAACCAAAACAGACAAGTTGAGTGACCATATAGCTGTCTTATTGGGATCTAGGAAAATCAGGATATCACAAAGCATGTGGCTTTTGGGTTTGCTCAACTTTGCATGTAGAGCAGTCTCCTCATGGAGGGTTTCACCCTAGCTTTGTCTAATCTCTTGGAAGGAAAGAAAAAGAAGCACCGTAGAGTAAGGATTTCCCAACAAATAACAGATGCCTTTTATATATGGCATTTCTTCTTGAGAGATATTAACAGTATTTCTTACTGGCAGAATTATTTGGTAACTTCTTCAGAACAGTATCCGCTCAATGATGCCATAGGGAACACAACTTTGGGGCCTAGTTCCAAGGTTACTGGCTTAGCTTTCCTTGGCCAGACAGTTGGTCATGTGAGGTTCAGAAGGACATTAAATTTTTAGAGCTAATGCCTATTTGGATGGCTACCATTGTCTAGCAGAAGTATCTCAGGGCCTCTAAAATTTTGTTTCATTCCTTTAATCTGGTGGTAATGCATGTTCTCTCTATTAAAATGTCAATGTTATATCTTTAATGTAATAGGCTGTCCTACTCCGTTTACAAATTAACTTAACTTTTAAATATATACATACTCCAGGGAAATACAATGAAATATCTGATTGTCTTTTTCATTTACAGCTCAAGAATTTCAGAATATTGACACCAGAAGCCCAACATTTTCCCACCACCATTCCAATGCAACTATGGTCAATTGGCAGAGAATAGCAGTTTTGTTGATTTTTCAATATTGATCCATCAGAGTAAAAAAGCCTAACAGAGCATCCCTGTTGGCATTTTTCAGTTTACTGGTCGGGTATAGGCTACTTTAGATTATTTTTCCCCCCAGCATTTTTGTTAATACTTGTTAACAAGATGCTGTCACATGATGGCAGTCAAAACAATTTCATTACACTTAGTGGCATTAAACTTTGGGCTACGCTATTTGACCTGCCTGATTTTACCAAATTTTGGCTATTCTCTAGGAAGCTGTTTGGTTGGCGCAGGGTGCTGAAACAGCTCAGTTACAGTTGTTGTCCTTTGGGGAAGAAGCACGCACCCTTGTCTGTATGTTTACAAAATAATGTCGGACTACTTTTCTTATACTTCTAATGCAACCTTTTAACTTGGATGTATTGGGGGGCTTTCTAAGTTGGAGAGTTGCTAGCAGGGTTAATCTGGGTTGATGTCTATATTTTTGAATGGTCTGTCACTACTTGGCTTCAGCATTAAAAAACTGATGTAGTGGCCAGGAGTAGTTAACTTGTACTTTTACCCATATAGATTATGATTTCCAGTCTACTGGGCTAAAATGCTCACTAATTTTCAAGCTTCTATTTCATTGAAGGGCTTAAACTTTAAAGGCACCCCTGGGACCACTATTATGCCCAGATCCTTCAATATTCTTCTCTGCAGAGCCTTTGAGTACAAGATGCTTCACATTTAGGTGTCACGCCACACTCCACTGGAATCACTAGAGCCTATGATCTCACTAGTGATGGTCAATACATTGAGGCCAGTAACAGAATGGGTATTTGGTTTTCTTCTACATTTTGCATTACATCAGGTAATTTTATCTTATTGTTTATGTTGTTTACTTTCATTACAGGTGTTAGCATTATCATCATAGCCCACTCTTATGTTGTTCGAGCTGTTAAGAGAGCTTCAATCAGACCCAACAGCATGAACCTGAGTTTAGAATCATCATAGGCAGAAGTAATCTAGGGAGGAGATTCAGGATTATGCCTTTCTCATATTTTTTGGTTTTACAGTCCATACTTTTTCAAATTCGTACCCACTATCTGTTACTACTACAAGTAGGTAGGAATAATGTTGGCCTGTTGCCCTAAAGATGTTTACTTTCAAACATTTTTAGAATGTTATTTTTACTGCACAGACTTTGCCCTCATACATTGATATTCTGGTCTGCAATCATTACCAGACTTTGATGGAACAAAGTAATGTCAAGAATTGCAGTAGAGACTGCAAGGAAAGTCATTAATTTCAGAGTTAGCAGGGCTGCTGCTGCTGCTTTTTCCTTCCACACAGTTAAACACTGAGACTTTCAGGATAAAGATGCTGTACAATTTCAAACAAATGGTATTCACTTACAAGAGTTGGGTAATGACCTGTTTAATTTAAACCTATTTCTAGCTATTAAAGACCTGTTTTGAATTCTATTTACATGTGTAAATCAATTATATGTGTATAATTTATACTATGGATTAGTTAGAATGTTGTTTATATTTACACATTACATTCTAACTAAAAAAGGTTTCTACTGTATGTATTTTGTTCAGGTTATATTCCAGTTCTAGTGTAGTTAAATGTTATTTGATTAGTCAAAGTCATCCAGAAAAGGGGGAGGGGCAGGCATTTCTGCTTGGTGGACTCCTGCTGAAAAGTGGCTATCTCTCCTTTTTTGATTTCCCCATTTCCTGGGTCATTTGGAGTGGTATAGAACTCAAAGAGAGTTTGAACAGAGGCTAATGTGATTGTTCCATTGGAACAAGTGCCTGAATAGTGCAACAGTCAGATAATGCCATTGTGGGGAGGGGGATGCACCACTTAGAGCTGACAGACATAAAAGGAGCAGTTTTTTTTCTATCATTTCATGAATTATTTTTTAATTGGTAACTTAGTTATTGCTCTATGTTGTTGTTGTTGTTTGTCTTTCGGCTTTTCCTGGTTAGGGATTGCCACAGTGGAACTCCGGTCCACTAATGATTGGCAGTAGATTTTTACGCTGCCGAGTTGCCAGCTCGACGCCCAACCTTCAACGAAGGCACACCCATTCATGCATGTCTTTCGGAATGCCACTCGACCGCGGGGAGGACATGCTGACTCCACACAGAAGGCACTCCCTGCACTCCAGCCGAGAATCAAACTGGAGAACCTCTTGCTGTGAGGCAACGCTACCGCTGCATCTATATTTACAATAAAAGGTCACAATTACTATACATTTTTTTTGTCTATTATTTAAGTGGATCAGGTACAATTACCCTTTATGAATATGAAGGGAGTTGTGTCAAGATCTATGAGAGAAGGGGTTATTTCAGGCTGCAGCTTTATATGTTGCAATCGAGAAAGACTGGCCACATTATTGGAAGAGCAACAGATAGCTCCCCCTCCCACTGTTTACAGTGGAGAGCTGTTCCTTTTCTTATTTCATTGTTGAACTAATGACATTAATGGAAAATATGTTAAAATTACTATGAAAGAGATTTAAATTGAAAAGAAATATTTTTGTAAGTTATTCAGAAAATTCTGAATGCAAGTACTGCATTTTGGGATAGTTTTCAATGAAACTGAATGTGCTTAGATTGCTCTTCTTTATCTAATATACATTTCTTTGCATGTTCTAATAGTCATTCAGTTAATTTGGAAAAGTTTATTTATTTAAAAAAACAACAACATGGTTTGCATTTTTTCTTATTGTTACAAATGTTTGCATATACTTCCATGAATGCCAAAGTAAATATCAAATAGTTGATCTACCACACAGTGGCCATGACAACTTCATATTAATTTGATTTAGCAAACAAATTGCTTCTATTTGTAGAATGGCAATGAAGATGGATATGACTGTATCGCAGTAATACTGTTTTTTTTTTCAGAATTGCAGTGCAAGTGTTTTATGCCAGTAAAACCATTACAGTAAGTGTGTGAACAAACTAATCCCTTAGTGGCAGGCATTGTGAGATCCAATGAAGCAGCTAAGGTCTACTAAGGTGCTAAACTGTTGTCAAGTTCACCCTACATCCTTGTAAAACAAATGTGCTAAATTGAAAAACACTTCTAAAAGTAAAGAATTCTACAGCCTTCAAATCTAATATTATTAGCACAGCAGTTGCACTAGCAGTCTACCATTAAAGGATTCTGATGAGAAGTACAGATGGAAATGTTTGCAGGAGGCAATCTAGTGCTGCTTTATCAGCAGTTGCTTATTCTTAAATGCCTTATTTATTGTTGCCTTCTAAATACTTAATCAAATAGAATTCTCTGAGGTTCCTTTGAAGGATGAAGTTAACTTAAAAATAAGAGAATTGTTCCTACTTTAGGTTTGAACACTCAGTTCACTTTCAGTGCAAATCAGTATACGAGGTGGTTGTAGAAACAGTTTAAATGTTTCAGTTTAATTGAAACTAGTCTTATTACCAAGGCAGCAAAGAGTGTTCTTTTAAGGAAAAGCCCATCCCTGTACAACATTACTTGGACAGATACATAGAACTGATAGAATAATACTTAAGGCCAATAATACATTAAACAAATTTTAGGTATAAAAAGACAAAATTGATAGTGTATGTCTATTTTAAAAGTATAGTGGTACTGTGGTTAATAATATCACCTTGATAAAGATGAAAGTGAGACTTATAAACAGTCTCAAAACAGTGCAGGCAGGATACAGTTTGCTTAATCCTAAGCAAGACAGCGTGTACTCCAAATCAAATTTCTTTAAGAATTTCAAAGCCATCCCCTCATGCCAGGCATTGACATCCCAAGCTATTCCACAACGGACATTGTGAGGGGTCACAGACTTACTACCAGGTTGACTGGTATGTCCTTACTATAAAGGATATGCAAGGAGATGCAGGATGATGGAAGGTACTGGCAATGTGTGAATGGACATAAATCTTAATATGCTTGGAATATCTTTGAAATCTATGAAACATCATTAGCAGACTGGAAAGCAGATTATCTTTTTTTTTTCCAAAAAAAAAAAATGAGGAAAAACAAATCTGTTTACACTGTGTACCCAGCCTCTGCTATCTGCATGTTTACAACCAGTGGCTGGGCAGAGTTGTAAGTAGGGCAAGGGGTCGCAGTAAGATGTGAAGCTCTACACATTTCCAAACCAGTGGCATGACAGCTCTTAATAGAATTTGTGTATGGTTGCTGTACCAGAAGCATTTTTTCTTCATGGTGCTTTTCAACTGAGAATCCTGGAAATACCTTACTGATAGAAAAATTCAGTACCTTCTAAGAACTTTTGACCTAAACTCAAAGTTTTAAACTTTATTTAATGTGTTCAAATAAAAGTTCAATAATTCTGTCAACTTAAGTCATCTCTGCAATCCAGGAATTATAAATGCTGTATAATTTCCTTACTAAGTAAAATTTGTACCTATAGGATAAATTTTAAAATCAGAAAAAAACGATCTCGATGAACCAATCTCAGAAATTATGGCGTCCCTGTAATTAAGGAGGAAATCATTATTCCGATCTTTCTGCAAAAATATATTTCACAGGTTTTAATTCTTTTACAGCTGCTGGTCTATGGAATTAATCTGGTACATTGTTCTTTATAACAACCACCAGTTTCCCCTGGCCACAGATGTAATCCTTTCCAACAAAATACTTATTCTTTCACTCTTTCATAATAACTACCCAGTGCTCAAATCTGCTTAGTCCCAGACTCCACTTTTTGGAGTAGAAAGAAGTATATGTTGGAAAAATTACTTCTTTAGAGGAGTATTGAACAAAGTAAAGAAATACTACTCATGTGTCCATGCATACCACTGCAGGATTTGTATTTCTAGCTAAGATAAGAATTTAGAATAGTGCAAAGTCAATCACCATTGCTAATTTTGTAAAACAAAATAGAGAATATGTGCAACAAATGTATAATCCAGCATGATGAGTGAAGTACAACTAATAGATATCAAATTAATTATCTGGTCAGCATTTTTAATTTTCCATAAAAACAACTAAGAATGAGCCTGCTTCTGTTGGACAAGCTAAGTGACACCTTTAGCCTTCTTGCTTAGTACAATTTTCAGAGACAAAAACAAGCACAGTTCCCTTAGACACCCATCTTTGCAAATATGAAACTTAAATGTTTCTTTTTTATTTCAGTATGTCCTGTCACAACTATTCCACAACGGACATATCATTAATTGCTTTGTTTCTTCAACAAACATTTAATCTGTACTGAAATTATGGCTACCTTTTGTAGTATAGGGCAGGTAATGTTGTTATTGTGCTGTAGGGGCGCTGTGGGGGATTAACAACATGTAGTGTTGGTTCTGTATTCTCTGGTCACTTGTTGGTTCCGGTGTACGTATGGCTATGGGGAAGATGTGAACATGTAACATGGGTGCGCACCTGGAGGTTCTCATTAAAGAAAGGCCTTACAACTCCAGAACCGTGTGGTCTCCTTATTTACCAGGATATAACATATTGGCGACGAGGATGGGATGCCTCAGAGTCTGCTGAGAGTGAAAACGGCAGGGTGCAGTTAATGTCGGACGACGAAGAGACTGGGGCTGCCGGAGTTATGTCTGTTTCCATGTTAAGGTCGCTGGTTGCATACGACTGTCGGACACAGACCTGGGAGGAGTATTGTGAAGTGTTGGAACATTTTTTTGAAGCAAACCAGATAATGGACGCGGGCCGGAAGCGAGCCATATTGCTGAGCTCGGTGGGCAGCAAGACGTACAGTCTGATGAGGAACTTATTGAGTCCTGATAAACCGGGGGATAAATCGTTCACGGAGTTGACGAGCTTGCTTCAGTCACATTATAACCCGAAGCCGAGTGAGATAGTCCAAAGGTTCAAGTTAAATTCAAGGACTAGAATGGCCAATGAAACGGTAACGGAGTATGTTGCAGTGCTGAGGGAGCTGGCGCAACACTGTAATTATGGTGACAGACTGACAGAAATGCTACGTGATAGGCTCGTATGTGGCATTGCAGATGACCGCATACAACGCAGATTGTTAGCGGAGCCTGAGTTGTCGTTTGCAAAGGCCTTGAAGCTGGCACAGGCCATCGAGACAGCGAATAAAGACATTCGTGATTTACAACCAAGAACAATCGAGGGGGTTGGGAGCAGGAGTGCTACCCCACTGCCAGTGCATAAAGTGGTAATGGAGCATAAACCACAAGGGAAGTCTGGTCAGTATGCCTGTTACAGGTGTGGCGGTGAACATCTGTCACGGAACTGTCGTTTCTTAAATGAAAAATGTCATGCTAGTGGAAAAAAGGGCCATGTGAAGAAAATGTGCAGGTCAACGCCCTCTAGGGACCAGCAGAGAAAGGGGGAGGAAAAGAGCAGCATAACGGACAGAAAGGGAAACCGGAAAATAAAACAGCAGTATGCACACCACATGCGTGAAGGTACAGATCAACAAACCAGGGAAGAAGAGGAAGTGTTTACTATGTTTAACATGAAAGAGGCAAGGATGGAAAGAGTCGATCCCATTACAACCCAGTTGGACTTAAATGGTAAAATGGTGCAGTTTGAAGTGGATACTGGATGTAGTGTGACAGTTCTGTCAAAGGCTGAGTATGGGAAGTTATGGCTAAAAGAAGCTCAGGAGCTGCAGGACTGTTCAGTGACTTTGAAAACATATACAGGTGAAACAGTTCCCACACTAGGGATGGTAAAAGTAACTGTAACACATAAAGACAAAGTCAAACAGTTGCCAGTCATGGTGGTGGCAGGTAATGGACCAAACCTGTTAGGCCGGGCGTGGCTAAAGGAGCTGGAAATGGGCTGTCTACAGCTCCATAAAGTAGAACAGCATGTGCTGACCTTGCAAGATGTGCTGGAGAACAACGAAGAAGTGTTCAAAGAGGAACTGGGTACCTGGAGGGTCCACCAGCAAAGATACACGTCAAAGAAAACGCAACGCCAAGATTTTACAAACCAAGACCCGTACCATACGCAATGAAGAAGAAAGTGGAGACTGAGTTGGAGCGACTCACCAAGCAAGGTATAATTGAACCAGTAAAGTTTTGAATGGGCGGCACCCATTGTTCCAGTATTAAAGCCAGATGATACTGTACGCATATGTGGTGACTACAAGCTAACAGTGAACCAAGTTTCGAAGCTGGAGCAGTATCCAATACCAAAGGTGGAGGATGTATTTGAAAAGCTGTCGGGAGGTGAAAAGTTTAGCAAACTGGACCTCAGTCATGCATATCAACAAGTCGTTCTGGAGGAAGGGTCAAAGTCATATGTCACCCTTAACACACACAAAGGTTTGTTCCAAGTAAATCGTTTACCCTTTGGTGTTTCCTCTAGTCCAGCTATTTTCCAGAGAATAATGGAGGGACTGGTGGCAGGAATTCCGAAGGTGGCTGTTTATTAGGACGACATCCTGTTGACGGGTAGGAACAACCGCGAGCATCTGGAGACTCTGAACGAGGTGCTGAGGCGACTGCGAGAGGCTGGTCTGCGGGTAAAGTGGAGTAAATGTGCTTTCATGGAAAAGGAAGCAGAGTTCCTGGGTTACAAGGTGGATGCATCGGGCCTACACCCCCTGCCAAACAAGGTAAAAGCCATCCAACAGGCACCTGCACCCACAAATGTTACAGAGCTGAAGGCCTACTTAGGCTTACTCAAGTATTATAACAGGTTCCTACCAAATCTGTCAACGCTGTTAGCTCCTTTACATAAACTATTAAGGAAGGAGACCCTGTGGACGTGGCAGGAGGAACAGGACAGAGCGTTTGAGCAGTCCAAGGAACTAATGCAGTCCTCAGAGGTTTTGGTGCACTACGATAGTCACAAGGACTTAATTCTGTCATGTGATGCCTCACCTTATGGGTTAGGGGCCGTGTTGGCACACCGTATGCCAGATGGACAAGAAAGACCCATCGGGTTCATGTCACGAACCTTAACACCAGCGGAGTCAAACTATTCCCAGCTAGACAAAGAGGGTTTGGCTGTAATTTTTGGAATTAAGCGGTTCCACAAATACCTCTATGGCAGGAAGTTTACTGTTTGCACCGATCATAAGCCCTTGTTGTCACTGTTCAGCGAGATGAAAGCCATGCCTCAGATGGTTTCTCCCCGCATTCAGAGATGGGCTGTAACATTGAGAGCTTATGAATATGAGATTGTTTATAAGCCCGGGAAACACCATAGCAATGCGGACGCGCTGAGCCGTCTGCCGCTACCGGGACATCTCAAGGAAGAGGAAACGGAGGACCAAGTTTTGATGATGGAGGACATCACGTTGGTGTCAGCGAGGGAACTGAGTGAATGGACACGAAAAGACCCGGTGCTGGCTCGAGTGTTTCAGTGGGTCCAGCAAGGCTGGACAACACAACAAACTGATCCAGTTTTTCGGCCCTATGAGGTGAGGAAAACAGAGCTGAGTGTGCAAGATGGATGCGTGTTGTGCGGGGCACGAGTGCTACGTCCGCCCCCAGGAAGGCGCGCACTTTACAACAGCTGCACCAGGGTCATGTGGGCATCACCCGAATGAAGGCCTTAGCACGAAGTTATTTCTGGTGGCCCAAGTTGGACCACGACATTGAAGTCGCTGTGAAAGAGTGTAACACCTGTCAACAACATCGCAACTCACCTGGGGCGGCACCACTACACCCATGGGAGTGGCCGAGTAGACCTTGGCAGAGACTTCATATAGACTATGCAGGGCCTTTTATGGGGGCAATGGTTTTGATAATAATGGATGCTCATTCTAAATGGATGGATGCCTACCCAGTCAAAACAACCACTTCCACCACTACCATTGAATGCCTGAGGAAGAGTTTCAGTAGCCAAGGACTACCAGAGACTATTGTATCAGATAATGCTTCATGTTTCATGAGTGGAGAGTTCAAGGGTTTTCTGGAAAAAAATGGCATCGTACACGTCACATCAGCACCATACCATGCGGCTTCAAATGGCTGTGCTGAAAGGGCTGTCCAGACCTTTAAAGCAATGATGACAAAGGCCGGAGACGGAAGTATGGCAGCAAAAGTGTCAAGGGTGTTATTCAACTACCGCATTACACCCCAGTCTACGACCGGATTGTCACCTGCCGAGATGTTGCAAGGACGGAGATTAAGGTCAACATTGGATCTGGTGCATCCAAACATCCGAGCTAAGGTGGAGAGGACACAGTGGAGGCAAAAAGAACATCATGATCGACGACGGAGAGAGAGAAGTTTCCTTGCGGGAGATGCAGTGATGACTCAAAACTTCAGCTATGGACCTAAATGGATTCCAGGGTTCATTGTCAAGAGCACAGGTCCACTGTCATACCAGGTGAGGTTGAATGGAGGTTTCTTGGTGAGGAGACATGTGGACCAGATTCTGCGGAGTGAACAGAAGAAGGACTTCATGGAACTGCAAGCCCCGGAAATACCATTAGTTTCGGGAGAAGGGCTCGCAGCGGCAGGAGGATCTCCGATCCTGGGGCCCGAGGAAGACCGCCGGGACTCGGAAGGAGAGGTTCCCGAGGACCCAACCTTTCCAGGGATGGACACACCTGTACCAGAGGTGGTAACTGTGACACCGGAGTCACCTAGTATGGTACCATTGTGCCGTTCTAAGCGTGCACTGGTTAAACCTAGTTACTTGAAGGACTATCAGTGTTAAAAGTGCATGTATAGGTTAGAAGGACAACATAACTTGATTGCATGGTAACCGTTTAATAACTAGCTGGTTATTTGGAAATTAAGTGACTGGATGGATTGTTTTTTTGACTTGCTCCCTCGTTTCTCTTATGTAAGGAGGCGTATGTCACAGTTTAAGAGGGGAGGAATGTAGTATAGGGCAGGTAATGTTGTTATTGTGCTGTAGGGGTGCTGTGGGGGATTAACAACATGTAGTGTTGGTTCTGTATTCTCTGGTCACTTGTTGGTTCCGGTGTACGTATGGCTATGGGGAAGATGTGAACATGTAACATGGGTGCGCACCTGGAGGTTCTTATTAAAGAAAGGCCTTACAACTCCAGAACCGTGTGGTCTCCTTATTTACCAGGATATAACACCTTTCCTTTAATTTCCTTTATCCTACTTTATACAAATGCATGCACATTGACAAATGCAATAAATAAATGCATATAAAAATAAAAAACTTCTCTGATTGCGCTTAACAAGTGCAAATGGCTTTAAGGAATACAAACTTGACAGCTTTATTCTATACTGCAAACAGCATTTCATAATTTCCTTTACATAATTTAGTATTGAAAAATGTAGTATATAGCGAAAAATACTTAAAGGAGTCAATCAAGCTGTTAACTAGGACTTTTGCATAGCTCTACATTGTAATGTCAAGGAATTTCAATTAAGTAATAGGTTCATAGGTAAGTACTAATCTATCTGCCCGAAGGCATTTATAAGCCTGGCCAGAATGTGTTGGCTTTCACTGCCTCCTTAGATTAGTTCCCTGTGCCTCTGTCCAGCAGAGCCACTGAAGTGATCCCCGGGGTAAACTTTATGTTTCCCATCCACTCGTCAAGGTTTCTTTTGAAGAGTGTTAGCAAGGAGCTCTGCCTAATGTACACTGGAATCTTGTTCCAAAATATGGGAAGTCTCTGGGACAGGAATCAATCCCACCACCACATCCTATTTATTGCTGTGGTGAGGTTTAGATCCCTAGAGCATGTGGCTCGAGGGATAAAGTTTTCTTTAGGTGGAGCATGTCCATCAATTCTGGGTTGGACATGGCTTTGTATGTCAGGCAGAGATCACCTCTGAGTAGGCGGTATGCAACCGAGTACAGCTGGAATTTCTTTAGTCGAGCTGCATAGGGCATCTGTTTGAGGCCAGTGATCATCTTGGTGAGGTACTTCTGTGGTCTTTCCTGCTGTTGCAGGTGTCTTGTAAGGTACATCCCAAATGGGGCGTTGTACTCTATGATGGGTCTGATGAGTGATGAGTCGGCACAATGACTTCTTTTGATCTGGATGCGAACCCTTTTTTGAATAGGTGGGCCATGTAGAAGGATTTTCTAACTACTTTGGCAATGTGATTATCAAAGGTGGGATTACTATCTACTTGGGTCCCCAGATCCCTTATTATGTCTTCCATATTTAGGGGACTGTGGTAGTTTGTGGGTACTTTGTTTTTTTCCAAAGGGGATGGCTAAGCACTTTTTGGCATTTAGCTTGAGGCCATGATTTTGACACCAGGTATCCATCTCAATGAGACCCTTTTGGAGGATGTCTGTGTCAGCCAGAAAGTCAATTATAGCCCCTAGTTTGCAGTTGTCTGTGAACTTAGTCAGCAATAGTCCTCCTGTGCTTGCCTGTACCTCTGAGAAGTATATGCCGAACAGGTGGAGTCCTAGGACTGTACCCTTGGGAACACCACTTGTAACCGGTTTAGAGTTGGACCTAGCTCCTGCAACTCTCACCATGTGGGTTCTGTCTGTGAGCCAGTTGGCAACCCATCTTGTGACGTAGGGATTTATGTTCAGGCTGGTGAGCTTGTCTATAATACCAGAATGGGGAGTGGTGTTGAAGACCTTTGTGAGGTCTAGGTAGGCTGTGTGTACAACCTTTCCCTCATCTATAGCCTTGGTAACTGTCTCAAAGAAGTCCACCAGGTTTAGGAGGCATGATCTGCCATTAACAAAGATGAACTGGGTAGAGCCCAGATCCCAATGTCGCTGTTAATGAGTTCCATGATGATGCACTCCATAGCCTTGCAGACCAAGCTAGTCAGGCTTATAGGGCAATAGTTCCTGGGATCTGTTGTGGCTCCACCTTTATGTATAACCATTGCTGTGTGCCACTCTATGGGTATGTAGCCTGTGGAGAGGCTGAGTTTGAACAGTATGTTTAGGTGAGGGGTTAGTTCTTCTTTGAGCTCATGTAGGATACAGCCTGGGACACCGTCCAGTCCCACTGATGCTGTGTTTTTGGCTTTGGAGAGGGCTGTTTTCACCTGAGTGTGTGTGATTTCAGGGACTCTACATTCTTCTGGTATGGTCATGGGCCCTTTTGGGGGTGAGAGGGGGTGAGGTTTGCATGAACTTGTCTGCCAGGATGTTGGCTATATCAGTCAGTTCACTGTATTTTGTACCATTCTGCACTAACTCCAAGCAGATCTGAGCATTGTCACTTAGATTCTTGACATAGCTAAAGAATGCCATGTGGTTATCTTTGGAGTCCATGGCAATTTTTCTTTCGAAGCTCGTCTTGGATGATTTTATGAGGGATCATAGTTTCTTGCTGATACTGATCAGGGATGTCTTCCCTTCTTGGGATTTTACTATTTTCTGTACTAGTTTTTTCCTTCTATTGTATAGCTTGTTTATAGCAGACGTTCACCAGACTGGTTTCCTTTTCTTGGAGGAGTGAGTCTTGGTTTTGCTTGGGATGGCACGATCCATGCATCATTGCAGGTGACCTTAGAATGCATTAGTAAAGGATTTTGCATTTTGGATAGTGTTATCCTTCAGCATGGGGGCTTTGAAACTTTCCGCCTCGGTCTTAAGTAATGTGAAGTTTGCTTTTGAAAAGTTTTTCATGGTGGTTTCCATGTCCGAGGGTGGGGGCAGAATGTGGATATCCAAAGTGATTTGTTTATGGTCAGATCTAACCAGCGAGGGGTTGACCTCTGGTGTGGAACACCTGTCAACCATGTTGGTGATGACCAGGTCCAATATTTTGTCACCTCTGGTGGGAGTGTTGACCAGTTGTACCAGGGCATTTGAGTTTATAAATTCTAGGAAATGTTGGGCAAGGGAGTTAGTACTTGAGTAGTTCTCCAAGTTAATGTTTGTGTAATTGAAATCACCCAATATTAGGGTGTTTGGTAGGACCTTTATGTTTCCCAGTGTTTCCAGAAATGCAGAATGGGGGTCCTGGGACATGGTGGGTGATCTATAGCAAGCTACAATTTGAATTGCAGTTTTGCCTGCTGTTAGTTGCACGTGGATGATTTTTGAACCATCGTGCTGTGTCACTAACCTGGAAGTGTGGGTATCCCGGATGAATATGGATATGCCCCTGTCTTTTGTATTTCAATTTGGGTTCTGTGGCCAAAATGTATGGTATGTGTGGTAGCGTGGTAGTGCTGGGGTGCTCTCTGAAGCCTTAAACCAGGTTTCTGTTACTGCACATATATCGATTTTCTCCATACTGAGAAGTGCCTCGAGTGCGTGCATTTTGAGGTTTACACTTCTGGCATTGAGTAGCATTACCCTCAGTTTTTTGTTACTTGTGCTATTTACAGCGGTGGGTTTGTCTTTTGAGCCTTGCCTAAAAAAGGTACTATGGGGGGTGGCAAGAGCCTTGGCCAGTATTCTAAAGCCTAAGGGTGGCAGCTGCAAGCCGTCTCTAGCGAAGCAGCGTGGCTTGTCGAGCATGTCATCCTAGGTGGACAGACCCTGATTCCCCTTTGAATGACACCAGAAACTTAGCCAATTGTTGAAATCAAGAATTTTTTCTTTATACTGTGGTATCATTCTTAGTGAGGGAAGCATGCTACTCAGGGTCAGGGTTATACCGGCCTGGGCTACATGATCAGAGAGCTCTTCCATGTCTCTTTTCATGTAATCCAGGGAGGTATGGCTCAGGTCACTCACACCAACATGGACAATGACAGAGTCATATTTGTACTTGTTCTGGAGTGACTTGAGTGCTTGTGTTATGTGGTGGATCCTGGCACCTGACAAGCAGCTAACAGTAACCTTCTCCTTATTCAGCCTAGTGAGTGGGACTTCAGTGTGCCTGACTATAGAGTCACCTATTACTAGTATGTTGGGTATGTTATTTTGCCTTAAGGGCTGTGATTGCATGGCACACTGGTTTTGTGAAGTATGTGTTACATGGTTTGTGTTGGGGGGTGGAGGTTGCTTGGATGTTTGCTTTGTAGGTCTCTGTTGGTTTTGCAGATTTTTATTTAGAGCCTCCAAGTATGTTTTCATGTATTTATGTGTGTTTTTTGCTGGTGCTGGTTTCACAGGTCTATGTGAGACTGGTAGTGTGATGCAAGTAATTCCCTTCTCCTCTTGAATGTCTGGTCCAATCTTGGGTTGAGAGAGCTTAGCCTCCAGTTTGGCTGTATAATTGCATCTCTCGCATGTATTAGTGTTTGGTGGTAGGAGGAGAGGGTTGTCTGTGTACATGAGGCAGTTGTAACATTGTCTCAAAATGCCCAGATTCACCAGTTGGACTGGAGAGTACACCTGTACTGCCCTTTGGACATGCCTAGATAGGTACAGTGAACTGTTTTATTTTATGGCTGGTAAGGTCGAATAGAGAGCCTTGTCCTTCTGTATAGTACAGGAGGGTCTAGTGCTAGGGTTTATAAGTGCTTGCTATTAGTTTTGAGCAAGTGCTGGGCTGAGAAATGAATGGCTTGAGTGCTTAAGTTGAAAGTTTGTCTAGTTCCAAGGGAAAATTTGAAGAGGAGATTTTGTGGAACCGGGAATAGTTTTACCCTAGCTAACCGGTGCTGCCCGGCGAGCAAAACCGGGCAAATGCGGTATTTATACCAGGGAAATGAAAGTGATAAAAATTATCCCAAAATGGCCAATAAACTTCTAATTTCTGGGCTGAAACCACTCCTCCAGGGACAGATAGGCTGTTCAAAGCTCCCCTCTCTCACAGGTGAACAGAGAAACTTCCTTCTATCCAAGTAAGGTATGGGCAAACACAGAGATTTGTAACACAGCCCTGAATTCAGCTCTAACCTGAAAACTGGACTATAATAGTTAGAAAGGCAGGAAACAAGTATATATATATATATATATATATATATATATATATATATATATATATACATATATATATATTTTTTTCAGAAAATAAAGCAGATACAATCAAAAAAACACTTTAAATGCACAGAAAAGGATACTTATTGTTATATATCGCAGATCAGAGTTGTAGTCAATACTCCTAGTAATAAAGTAGGAAGAAACACAAATACAGTAAAAGCAGATGAATAAAGTACAACTTATATATCTATATATATATATATATATATATATATATATATATATATATATATATATATAAAACAATAGAAAACAAATAAACTGATTTAAACAATTTACCCAATTAACCAGTAAAAAAGCTCAAAACTGTGCCCTGTTCCAGCAGTCTTCAATCAGACAAGTTCTAACTGCACACTCCTGCTACTAGGGTGCAGGGTGTCCAAACCTACACCGAAGTACTATATGAGCATTTATATAGAGTAGCTGCATGGACTCAGAATATCCGACAGGACAAAATCCTCCTCCTCAACGAAGAATAAACCTGTCTGGTGGACATCTGCAATAAACAAACTCTATAATAAAAGGAAAAAAATAATTGCTGTCCAGGATCAAATAGGAGCAGGTGTCTAATTGGAAGCAATCTATCCTTAGTCTGAACATGCAAATAAGAGCACTAGTGAAGTCCTCCAAAGCAAACTTCAAGTCCAAATTGGCCACATCTCCTAAAGACAATCACAAAGCCTTCTTCACATATGTCCGCAATCTCAAACGAAGCACTCAGATCTGCTCAGATCTGGTGGTCAAGGACACCACATACACAAACGCCGTAGAGATAGCCAACCTGCTTGCAGACAGGTTCAGCAAAAACTTCAACCCTTTGTTCCCCCCATCATGAAATCAAGACATCACCTGCAACTGTTCTCCACCCCTTATCTCTAGGGAGCAAGTCATCACTGCCCTCTCAAAGGCACAAAATGCAGCCTGCATGGGACCTGATAACATCCCAGGCTGCATCCTACATGAACTCAGGTAGAAACATGTAGCACCATTAGACACACTATTCATCCAAACCCTGAGTGGAGGACAGCTACAACTGTAGACCCATCAGCCTAACTAGCCTGATCTGCAAGGCCATGGAATTGATTATCATGGCCTTCATTAACAGGGACATTGGCAACCTCCAAACACTCAATCCCACACAGTTTGGTTTTATCAAGGGGGGGGGGGTCATGCCTGTTAAATTTGGCTGACTTCTTTGAGACAGTCACTAAAGCCATGGATGAGGAGACGACAGTGCACACCATCTACTTTGACCTGGTTGAAGCCTTTGATACTATTCCCCACTCAGGTATAATAGATAAACTCTCTCAACTACTCATCAATCCGTATGTTACCACATGGGTAGCAAAGTGGCTCACTGATAGAACCCACCTAGTCAAAATAGGTGAAGCCACCTCAAGCAGTAGACCCGTAATGAGCATTGTACCCCAGGGATAAGTCTTGGGGCCTCTGTTGTTTGGGATTTACATTTCTGAGGTGCTGGCCAAGTTTGCAGATGACTGCAAGCTGGGCAATGTCATCAATTCTCCTAGAGATGTGGACATCCTCCAAGAGGGTTTCACCCAAACAAATGACTGCTGCCAGATACATGGCTTCAAACTGAATGCCAAAAAATGCATAATCATCCCCTTTGGGGAGTGTGACATCCCCACATATTATCACATTAATAACAATGTCCTAAGCACGCAATCAGTATCGAGGGACTTGGGCACTCAGGTTGATTGCAAACTGACTTTTGACCACCATATTGGCTCAGTTGTATGGAAAACTTTCTACATGCCCCACCTCATTAGGAAGAGTATCTCATCCAGGGACAAGAAGGTCATAATATCCCTCTATACTTCCCTAATAAGATCCATGATTGGGTACAACGCCCCTTCCTGCATACACCTCACAAAGCAAATGCAGCAGCCGGAAAGACCACAGAAGTTCCTCACCACGTAAATCCAGGGCCTCAAACATCTACCCTGCACAGATAGGCCAAAAGCCCTGTCCCTCTACTCAGTCTCATACAGACTCCTCAGAGGTGATCTCTGTCTGGCATACAAAGCAATCTCAGACCCCGCCTTGATGAGACTGATGCTCATCCACAAGTCAAGCTCCACTTGAGTAACCCTCACTTGCAACCTCAACCTGGTCTGTGACATCAATAGGACTTGTTGGTGGGACAGATTTGTGTCCTAGAGACTCTCCCATTTGTCTAATAAACTTTTTCCACTCGTTAAGCAGAGTACCTCATTAACTCTTTTTAAGCGCAACCTGGATAACTGGATGGGGAACAGAAAATACATCCCTGGGATTTCACCTGTGTCTCTGTTGGACAATGGCATCAGGTGCTGACTTGTCAGAACATGGGCTAAATTCTTGGCTAGGCTTGTAATGGCCTTAGGGCCAATAGCCTAGTAACTTCCTATGGACTATCTATGATCCTAATTACATAGACTGTTTTAGTGAGGGGCTCTTGGAGTTTCCTATTATTGAAAATGTTATCAGCTTAGCTAAAACACTTTCATAATAAGGTGTGGTTAACAAATATGTATAGATTTTTATTATTACATGTTGTTCATTGTGAGAGACTTCCAGATAAGGCAAAAACCATACAGCATACTGCCTGATGTGCTCCTCTTTACTTCAGTTAATAATGGGTATTATTCTGGGCATCTCTCTTAAAACCGTTTATATTTAGAAAACAGGGACAGAGCACAAAATCAGTTGCATGATTTGCTCATGTCAAAGAGAAATGAGGTTTAGTAACACACCGATTTGTCCAGGAACATCTTCAGAAAGGGATAGATAAATATATTAGTGGGAGTTAAGAGGTTGGGAGAGATAAAAGGGTTTAATTGGGAAGCAGGGAGGGATGATTGGGAAGAAATGAGGGAAAGGGAGGAGCTTAAGAGGTTTAGGCAAATATAGCTTGGTAAGTGATTACATTTTGGCATGAACTTTTTAAGGCAAGGGTTATGTCCGAGATGACCTATAGGTATTCCTGGAGAGCAGGTAGGGCTCCAGATACTGGACGGTGAGCTGTAGTGGACAGGTGGTTTGTATATGTGACATAGCAATGTGTTTTTTTTTTTTTTTTGCGGTGTTTTTCTTTCTTTGCTTCCTCAGTTATGGATAAATGACCCTAGGGATAGGGGATGGGATACTGTGTTTGGGCTAGAATCCATTTTCTCTGTAGATCGATCTCTCTCTCTCTCTCTCTCTATATATATATATATATATATATATATATATATATATATATATATATAAAAAAAAGATAAAATGGCATCACATTGGTTGTAGGTCCAGTAACCTGTATGTCAGTAACAGGGGATGTTATCATTGGTGGGGGTGGTTTAGGTCATTTTCTTGTGAGGAGCTCTTTGTTTCATGCTCTTTACCAGGGTTTGGGATTCTTTGGAGGTGGGGTAGGTTACCATAGCTGTTTTGAAGTAAGTCCTAAGCTGCAGTTGTAGATGGCTTTTGTGGACTCTGGGTAAAGCAATAATGACTGCCTTAACACATGCGCTGTACAAACACGTGGTTCATAGAGCACACAAGATTAGTTTACTTAGAAGAATTTAGCTTCGTTTAAGTTTATATGGTGGTAGAGGAAAGTATTTCCATATCATGGTGTCTGACAAAGAAAGTTTAAAGGGCTAATCTTAGGCATAAGTGGATGATTGTATTCCTTTGTGATTTACCAAAAAATTAACTTTTACGAGCTTTGCAAAATATGTGGCAAAATAAGACACATGGATATTATGTAGCAGGATGTGAGCTTGAGGTTTGTGTGGGGCGAGCAGTAAGTAGTGCAGCCATGGTGGAGTTGATTGAACTGGGGAGTTGGTTATTGTTGAGGTGATTTTATTGGGGGTCGTTGCAGTTTCTCATTTGGGAACTAAACTAAACTGTATATGTACATATGCCTGCCGTAAAACATGATCACTCGTGCTACACATGCGTTGACCCAGCATAAATAAGTAAATCAAAAATGGCAGAATCTTGTAATGCTGAAGTGTTGTATTAGTCAGTGCTACTTGATCTGCAACTCTAACCATTTCAGTTATTAACTAGGTATTAATGTTTGTAATGAGATGTTTCATGCTTTATTTGCTGCATCAAAAATAACTTTTATACAGTCAAAAAAATATAAAACAATGTTTTGTAATTGCTTTTGGCATGGATTTAAAGTCCTCTATCCGAACACAATGCATGATTTAGTGCATGACTTTTGGGAACATTTATTTTTCATGCATTCATAGAATTTGGAAAGTCATTTCATATATTATTAAAAGTTCTGTCCTGTAGTTGGGGTCCGACCTATTTTTCTCCAACTTTTAATTGTCTTTCAGTGGTGGAGTGTCATTTGTGGGTCAGTGGCTGGTTTCACGAGAGGTGGGTTCAGTTTGAGTTGTTTCCATGGGCTGAGTGGTGCCTGTGTCAGTTCCATCCAAGCATGTGGAGGTCTATATGCACAGATTAATTTTCCTGCTGGTGTCACAACAGAGCTGCAAATGGTTTTGCAGGCTACAAGTTAGGCAGCTGAAAGGTACCACTCCATGCATCCGTGGTGCGGGAACATAGGCGTTCCTTATCAAAAAAAAAAAAAAAACCTACGTTGTGGATGGATGCTGGGTATCTTTGCTCACTGTTCGTGGGGGCAGGACACTTGGGTTAGCACTTTCAGAACACTTCGGTTTAGCAGTTTCATTTTAGTGGTGTAATATTGTCAAAATATTATCACAGCCACCTAACAAGTATCTGAGTCTTGTATTTAATTCTTTATTAAATCGCATCACTCAGGCAGAAATGCAGTTACAGCATGATTCATAAATATTTTCCATAGAGTGGAAGGAGATGGAATGATATAAATAGCTTGTAATACTACACAGACCAATGTCCCTGGAAACAGCAATATGTGGATAAGGCTTGTCAGGTATTGCAGACAGGATTTTAAATAGCATGTTTATCTATGAGTGCTGCACGTTTATTTCTTTTGTAGCTCTGATACTGTATTATGAGGCTCTCATTCAATGGTGGAATAAGTTTTGTAATACTGTAACACTGAATTATTGTGAAACTCAATATGATAAATTCATTTCATGTTTAGAACTGCTGAGTTTGGGGAAATCAAATGATGAGTGTGACTGTTTTCAAGCTAAATGCTAGGTTTTGAGTTGATTAATATGTTGTTTCATTGAGCTGTGCAGTAGCTGCGAGTAATGGTAGTTACATAGGACCAGCTAGTTGAGTGCCAGAATTCATATATTTTCTGGGCTGAACAGTTGTGGTTTGAATCACTTGGTCAGGAGTTAAGGCATGTCATCTTGTGGTTAGTACAGAGGATTATGGTTCTGTGCTGCTAACAAGTTCTTTGCCTTTCATTGGTGACTTTTAACTGGATGATTTGGGGGATTGAAAGGTGGAATAATGCCCTACTTATTTGTCTGTTGGCTTCTCACAAGGGGAGGCATGGGTGGCTCTGATTTGTGTTACTGTTTTTTGTTTGGAATGCCTCTTGGTTGTACAGATTTGCCAGAATTGTCAGGGGAGGAATTGGCAGCGAGCATGTCTGATAATTTAGTTGGGGTTATGTCAGCCATTGACAGCGAGATGTCTGTTTAAATAACTGAGATAGTTAAATGGCTATGTGTGTATCATAACTCTCAACTGTACAGATGTTCGCAGAATATACAACATTTTCCTTCATATGTTGGTCCATTTTTCATGGAGTGTGGTTACTTGGCAAATTATTGGTAAATCGGTAAGATGTAAGTTGGGAACTAATGGCAAGAATTGGATTCTCAGTCTGCATACCCTTCAGAAATCCATACTCATGCAACCCTGTTATGAGCCATTGTCTTACTATGTTTTCCTCTCAGTTAGTTTACATATGTTTATATATTTGCTAAAATATGTGTGTTAACGTCTAATGCTTTTAGAGCTCACAGAATGACCAGGGTGGGTATCATGTTCTTTCTAACCTGGGGTTTCAGGCTACTTATGGGCAGGTTTTGAGGGCAGAGCTTGGAGAACAGTGATGGCCTTGAGAGTTCTGGGGATTATAACTTAAGGTAATTCATGCTTGGGACCAGCCTGCTGCTGTATCACCTTGCTGGGTTTGTACAGGTGGTGTTGAATGGGTTCTTAATTGTGGGCCTTTGTTCCTCAATAGTTACAGGGCTGTCCAGATTTCTTCATTAAGCATCTGTTGGGGGGCTGGCATAATGATTAAGTGCTTGCCTTAACAAACACAAAGTGCAGGGTTCCACTCACATGGAGGAACTGGTTAGACTTAAAAATAGCCCATGAAAGTGGTTACTGTAATATGCACCTGTTTGATGGTACTGCACTTACTTTTATTGTTGGAGGTTTGAGAGGTGAGAAGTGATTACACATTACTTGTTCCAATATCTTTATACTGGAGCTGGTGTGTACACATAAGGCCTTGTAGCTGGATGAGGCAATATTCAGTCTTACAACATTTTGCATCAAGTAGTAGTAGGGCCTTGGTCGTGGCAAGGGAAGGTGGATTTATTGAGGAAATTGTGGGGGCAGATTCTCATCAAATGTGTTTGTAATTCAAATAACTTACATTTTTTCTCTTTCTTTGCAGAGGTTGTATCAGTTGGTGGTGTGCTACAAAGGTTTTTTTTTTTTTTGATTGCTGAAGCTGCAAAGAAGGAGGTCACAGGTACTGACATAATTTTACTTGTTCAATTGGTTAGTCTGCATTGTGTGAGAAAGGGATGTTGGCTCACTGAAATTGCAGCAACCTGAATTTGTTACATAGGTAATGGGGGGATTCTTAAGGATTTTTATTTTAATTATTGAATCAAGGAGTGTGGGGGTCAGACAGTAGGACTATTCATCTCTTACAATGAAGGTAGTGCTTGTGAAGCTATGGTGGTGTAGGACTGGGTAGGTTATTCAGTTTGTATGTCCTCGGTGCGACTTAAGGATAAGTAGAGTTTGTGGGAGCATTGCAGGTAAGTAACTATTTGGGGCCAAGTTAGCATTTGTTATGGGATGCAGGGGAGACACATTGATATGTAATCTTTAAAGGGGAATTTAAGGGTATGCAAGGATTAAGGATGTTGAGCTCTTGGTAGATATATTGGATTGTCCGTGGGAATTTGCATTGGTACCAGAAGGAATTAATAAGTTGGTGTAGTTTACTATTGGGTTGCCTTTGGGTTAATTCACTATGAAGGCCCTTGGGGCAGATGGATAGGGTTGCTCATGGGGATTTGCATTTTTTTTTACGCATTTTATAGGAGGTTGGGTTTGGAGGGCATAATTTGGGGGGTTGTTTGTGTTTGGGTGGACGATAGGATAAGTGGACAATTGGGGATGCTGATTATTTGGAGTTTCAATTTAACTTGACTATGTTAGAGGGTGTTTGTCAGGGATTAGTGCTCACTTCCATTGTGGAAGGTGACTGTGAGATGGGTTGTGTTTGCTTGTGGAGGCGTATTGCATTGCATTAAGGTTAAAGGATTTCTGCAGGAGTTTGGGGAACCTCTTTATAAGTCAAACATAGGGTAGGACAAGGTTAGTGTACTTAGGTGTGGGTTACATTGGTCAGTGGGAGGCATTTTGATTGAAAGATTTAGTTATCTGACAGGCTTGGAAGCAATGTAAGGCAGTTCAGTTGATCAGGAGAATGTAGCTATGACTACTTCAGCTGCATGAATGGCAAGGTTGAGTGAATTAATTTGGTTAGTGATCACTGGTTTGAAGGTTCGGGGTGGGTTGAAAGGAAAGATGGACTGATTTTTGCCTATTGTCACGGCGGGTTTTGTTGTGTGGATTGGTTTTGGGATATGGAGTTCAGTGGGTTACAGTTTTTGTGGCATTTATGATAATCTTTGTGTTTCACTGTTGCAGTCATCATCTGTGGGTTTTCCCTGCTGTGGTAGCCCTTGGTCGGCCTGAATACCAGAGTCAATGTTTTTTTGTGTCGGCTGCCATTGCCTGTAGTCTGACGTCAGGTCATCAGTGCTATAAAGCAAGGCAGCCAACCTCATAACATCAGTCTTTCTTGCTGTAGAGCCCATAGTAGAAGCAGTTTGCATGAGTGCCGGTCGGTCACTACCAGAAGTTGAATTTCTGCTGAAAATGTCTAAAGATAAGTACCCCATTGGTGATCCTTTTTTCTAGAACTAACTGATGTCCAAAAAAGGTAACAATTGTCTTGCCTAGGGAATCAGATCCCACACCAAGACTTCCATTCTTACTGCATCACTTGTTTAGGCCCAAACCACGATGTCCCCCATTGCCGGTTCTGTGCCCTCTTTAATGCAAGAATTATTCGCTGTAGAGCTCTTTTTGTAGACAGTTGTTTTCATGTTCCGACAAATTCTCTCAGGCCTAGAAGCCGTGTCACTCATAGGAAATCTGCTAATAGCCACCATCGTGCTACTGCTCCACCACCCCAAGCACAAATGCTTAAAGGAAAAGGCACACCCTTCTCCAGAAATTATGACAGAACAGGAATCTGTGGAATCTGACTATTCAGTTTTTGAAGAGGAACAGCATCCCTTAACTTCTTATGAGGATTCAGATGCAGAGGAATCCATCCCTTCTGTCCCAACTCCAGAGGATCCTTCCTTTGGGGAAACCTTTCACTCCCTCAGGGAACATTTCCAATGAGAATCTCAGGACTTCCCACAGTCTAAGAAAAGACCTAGAGAGTTTCTGGACCTGCTCCAGCACAGACCCCTGGCCATCCCCCATATTTTGGAAGTGGTGAATGATGTTTTCCATGAATCCAGCTTAACACCTGATGCCCTCCCTCCTGCTCCTAGTAAACCTGACAGGTACTTCAGAGTACCAGATTCTCAAAAATACCTGTACGAAATCCTGTTGCAGACCCAGAGGTCATTACACAGGGACGTAAAGGAGCTAAGACTAGTCCTGCCAAGAATCCTCTTCCTCCTGACAAGGACTCCAGAGTTCTGGACAGATGGGGTAAAAAAGTATACACCTCTGGAACCTTAGCCATCAGAGCACTCAATTGTCAGTTCCATATGTTAAAATATCAACAACACACTTTGGAACTATTAAAACAGAAGATTGCTACCTTTCCTGACTGTGCCAATTCAAAAGAGTTAGCAGATTTACTGCACTTTGCTTGTCAAGTGGCCAAACACTCATTGCAATGTGGATATGACACCCTAGAAGCCTTTAGAAGGGCAGCAGGGACAGGATCTGTTATTAGGAGAAATGCATGGCTGAAGGAACAACCTCTCCCTGATCATGTCAAGTCTAAACTTATTGACACACCCCTAGATAAGGAGTGCTGATTTGGGGAAAAAGCAGAAGAGGTGCTTAAAAAGATGGAAGACAAAGCAAAATCTATGCAAACCATACATCTCAACCTGGAAAAATCAAAAATCTGGACAAAGGCCCATGAAAATAGATACAAATCTGTAAACTAATTAACATACCATTTGTATACAAAACATGTAACCCCACCCACTCCACTGGAATTGTGGTATACCGACTTTCAAAGGCAAACTGAAGGACAGAAAGCCAAAATATGGCAAAGTCCCCTGCAGCCATTCCACTGTCCCATTACTTGGCTATTTCGCCCCATTTACCATAAACACTAATGTGGATACACTGAGCTAATCAGAGGAAGGGCACTGAGCAAACCCTGATCTGCGAGATATAACATTAAGTATCCTGTTTATTGCTTATTTTTATGAGTTATTTTTAGCACTTTTATTGTCTGCTGCATACTTTTCCAGCTAGTTTCACTGTGTGCGAGGTATTAACTGGAAATTTTCTACATTTGTTAAGCACCTGTTTGGTTTGTTTGTTCTGATTTCCTGCCAAGGAGTGTATCATATAACTTATTTGTTTGCAGTTAAAAGCATTTTCTAGAGTCTCCTTGCTCCTTTATCTGTTTAAAACTTTCATTTAAAGGCTCACTACTGCTTTTCTGCTGTGATAAACATTGTTGTAGTTTTTTTTCTACCTAAGTAGTGTGGGTAGTTGTAGCATTGTCCATATTCAGGCTTGTGTTTTGGGCCTAGTTGTTTGTTTGTAGAGGGTGTGTGTCTGATCACATGTTCCAGGCCATCTTAGTTTAGCCAAAGCCATTCTTGCATTTCAGTGAGAGGGGAGTGTTTATGGTCATTGGCTGATTGGGGTTATCTGGACTACGCCTTAGAGTAAGAACCTCATTGGTTCTTTCGAGCTTTTTTTAAAGTTGTTTCAGGTTTCAACTTTCTGTTACTTAAGAAGTTAGCTTGTGAGCATTCCTGCCATTTCACACTGAGCTAATTGGAGGAAGGGCATTGAGCAAACCCTGATCTGTGATATATAACATTAAGTATCTTTTTTTTGCTTATTTTTTGAGTTATGTATACTACTTTTACTGTCTGCTGCATACTTTTCTAGCTAGTTTCACTGTATGTGAGGTATTAACTGGAAATTTTCTACATTTGTTAAGCACCTGGTTGATTTTGTTTGTTCTGATTTTCGTTTCCAACCCTATTGGTATCCTGTTCTTATACTTGGTGGCTTTGCAGATGCCCACCCCTACTGTAAATTTGATCTGGGACACTCCTCTCAGTTTAGTGTCATTACCTCATTCTACTTAATACAGGAAGAACATTTGAGAAGGCCAACCCACTTAATTCTTAACCTTGAATTATATATGCTCCTCATTACTCCCTTCCCACTTTACAAAAAAAAATTCTAATCTTGTTTCCTGCCTTTCCTGTAAGTAGTCTAGTTCAAATACAGATTTGCTGTATCCAGGACTGTTTGTAAGCTTCTGAGCCCCCACCGCTTAGCTAGGATTAAACTATTCCTGGCACCATAAAGTCTGCTCTTCAACTTTTCCCTTAGAACTAGCCAGTTTTTTAGTTTTAGCACCCAAATCTGTTTCTCTGTGCTCAGTGCTTGTTCAGAACTTGTGGCAAGCACTAAATAAGCTACAAATTACTACAGCAGTCAACTTTTCTCACTTGTCTAGAGGAAAACAGGTTTTAATACTTAATAAATAAGCACCTATCAAGGCACGTCTAAGGGTCAGCTCCCGGTGTTTCCTCTTGTCTACCTGATGCAACAATTGCCTCATGAACACAGACAACCCTCTTTTCTTACCACCTAACACTACAACCTGTGAGAGATACACTTATATAGCTAAACTAGAAGCAAAGCTCTCTTCACCCAAGACTGGACTACACTGTCAAGAGGAGAGGGTAAGCATTTGCACCATGCCACACTCATCACATAGTCCCTCAAAACCTACACCACCAAAACACACACATAGAAACACAAAACACACACCTACATTCGCAGAGGCTTCAATAAAAATAGGACCAATCAACAGGGACATCCAAAGCAGAAACACAAGCAACCTTTACCCCCAGCACAACCCAAATGACACATAGCCCACAAACTCAGTGTGCCACTCCAACCACAGCCCATAAGGCATAACAACGTACCCAACACTCTAGCCATAGGTGACTCTGTAGTCAGGCACAATAATGTTCAATTCACCTTGACAAACTAGGAGAAAATTACTACAGCTGCCTGTTGGGTGCCAGGATCCACCACATAATGCACGCACTCATGTCACCCCACAACAAGTACAAATATGACTCTGTCATAGTCAAGGCACCAGAGATCACCCCTGCATTACCAGGCTATAATTCATACCACACCTTTCGACCACCTAACTTGGACCGAAACACTAAAGGCAGAGGCATGTCCATATTCATTAAGGATATCCACAACTCCAGGCTAGTTGCTCAGCATAATGCATCCGAGATTATCCAAGTGCAACTAACTCTGCAGAAGACTGCAATCCAAATTGTAGCTTGCTACAGATTCCCCACCATGCCCCAAGATTCCCACTCCTCATTTCTTGATAGACTGGAAAATATTAGGGTACAACCTAAGACCCTAATAATGGGCAATTTCAACTACCCCACCATTATCTGGGAAAACTACTCATGTACCAACTATTTTACTCAACGTTTTCTGGAATTCATAAATTCCAACGCCTTGGATCAACTTATCCACATCCTCACCAGGAGCAACAATAACCTAGAACTGGTCATTACCAACACGGGCAACCAGTGTTTCACACTAGAGGTCAATTCCTCGTTGGTCAGATCTGACCACAAGCTAATCACCCTAGAGATCCACATCACACCTCCACCCCCCATTAGGGAAACCACTGTAAAAAATTTCTCTTAAGCCAACTTCATGCTAGTTAAGACAAAAGTGGCAAACTTCAGGACACACATGCAAACACAATATAGAGGTACGACTGCTGAGTCCTACACAAATGCACTTTATAAGCACTTACATGAGTGCATGGATCATGCAATCCCTAACAGAACCAAGATGTTGTCCTCCAAAAAAAGAAAGCCAATCTGGTAGTCCCCTGCCATAAACAAACTCTACAACAGAAAAAAGAAACTGTTGCAAAAAAGAGTAAAATCTCATGATTGGAGGAACTCCCTGGTCAGCCTCAGTAAACAGCTGAGATCCCTCATAAAATCCTCCAAAGCGAGTTACAAAAACAAAATCACCACTGATTCTAAAGACAACCACAAAGCATTCTATAGCTATGTCAAGAATCTCAATGGCATCACTCAGATCTGCTCTGAGTTACAGCACAATGGCACTAAATATACAGAACCAACTGATATTTCCAACATCCTGGCAGATAGGTTCAGTGCTAACTTTATCTCCCTCTCACCCCCTAAAGGACCCATCTCAATACGGGAAGAATGCAAAGTTCCTGTAATCATGGCTGCACAGGTAAAAAACACACTCTCCAAAGCCAAGAACACAGCATCCATGGGACCTGACAACATCCCAGGCTGCATCTTACATGAACTTCAAAATGAACTAGCCTCCCACCTAAACTCCATGTTCAATCGCAGTCTCACCACAGGATATGTGCCCAATGAATGGTGCACAGCAATGGTTATCCCACTCAGCAAAGGAGATGTCACCACAGAACCGGGGAACTATTGACCTATTAGCCTGTCAAGCCTGGTCTGCAAGGCCATGGAGTGTATCATCATGGAGCTCATAAACAAAGACACTGGCAACCTCCAAACTTTGGATGCTACCCAATTCGAATCTGTGAAGGGAAGATCATGTCTCCTAAACTTGGTGGACTTTTTTGAAACAGTTACAAAGGCCATAGATGAGGGCAAGGTGGTCCACACAATCTACCTGGGCCTCACTAAAGCCTTAAACACTATCCCCCATTCAGGAATCATAGATAAACTCATCAACCTTAACATAAATCCTTACAGCATGAGATGGGTGGCAAACTGGCTCCTGGATAGAACCCACATGGTGAGAGTTTCAGACTTCAGATCCGACTCCAAATCAGTGACAAGTGGAGTGCCCCAGGGTTCAGTCTTGGGACCTCTCCTGTTCAGTATATACGTCTTCGAAGTGCAAGTGAACACAGAGGGTCTATGACTAACCAAGTTCGCAGATGACTGCAAACTCGGTGCCATTATTGATTCCCCTGCCGATGTAGACATTCTCACCGAGACAGACACCTGGTGCCAAAATCATGGCCTCAAGCTAAATGTCAAAAAGTGCATTGTTATCCCCTTTGCTAAAAACACGGTACCCATGAATTACCAAATAGGGGGAAGTTCACTTAATACAGAAAGTGTGATAAGAGACCTCGGGACCCAAGTGGATATTAACCTCTCCTTTGATAACCACATTGCCACAGTGGTCAGAAAATCTTTCTACGTGGCCCACCTAATCACAAAAGGGTTCACATGTAGAAAAAAGGAAGTCATCATCCCTCTCTACTCGTCACTTATCAGACCCCTCATTGAATACAATGCCCCATTTGGGATGTACCTCACAAGACACCTACAACAACTGGAGATGCCCAAAAAGTACCTCACCAAGAAGATTGCTAGCCTCAAACAGTTTCCCTATGCAGACCGGCTCAAGAAATTCCAACTCTACTCAGTAGCATACCGCTTACTCTGAGGAGACCTCTGTCTGACATACAAAGCTATGTCAAACCCGGAATTGATGGACATGCTCCACTTAAAGAAATCCCAATCTCCCTGAGCCACATTCTCTTGGGACCTAAACCTCACCACAACAATAAACAGGACATGCCGGAGGGATAGATTCTTATCTAGAGACTTCCCATGCTCTGGAACAAAATTCCCATCTACATCAAGCAGAGCTCATCATTAGCACTCTTCAAGAAAAACCTTGATAAGTGGATGGGTGATAGGAAATTCACCCCTGGGATCATGTTGGGCATTCTGCTTGATAGAGTGGCAGGAATTTAACACTACATGGGTGGCAAAAGCCAGTACACTGTTGGCTAGGCTTACTTTGGCCCTTGGGCCGATAGCCTAGTACCTACCTATGAACCTATCTAGATCTCACCAAGGCTTTTGACACCACCACCCCCTCTAGAATTATAGATAAACTCACTAAACTAGGTATAAATCCCTATGTCATAGGATGGGTTGCCAACTGACTCACTGACAGAACCCACACTGTGAATGTAGCAGACTACAAATCCAATTTCAGATCAGTGACAAGTGGAGTACCACAGGATTCAGTCTTGGGTCCTCTCCTGTTTGGTATCTACTTCTCTGAAGTACAGGCCAACACCGAAGGTCATTGGCTAGAGAAGTTCACAGATGACTGCAAACTAGGAGCCATAATCAAAACTCCTAACGATGTGGACATCCTACAAAAGGACCTCACCGAGACAGATGCCTGGTGTCAAAGCCATGGCCTCAAGCCCAATGCCAAAAAGTGCATTGTCATCCCTTTTGGTGAAAACTCTGTAGCCATGAACTGCCACATAGGTGGTAGTCTACTTAACACTGAAAGTGTGATAAGAGATCTTGGGACACAGGTGGACAGTAGTCTCTTCTTTGATAATCACATCACCACAGTAGTCAGAAAATCCTTCTACATGGCATACCTCATCACAAAAGGTTTCTCATCCAGGAAAAAAGAGGTCATTGTTCCCCTCTACTCATCACTCATTAGACCCATTATAGAGTACAATGCCCTGTTTTGGTATGTACCTCACAAGACATCTACAACAACTAGAAAGGCCACAGAAATACCTCACAAAGAGGATTACCAGCCTCAATCAGATGCCCTATGCAGAACGTGTCAAAAAATTCCAGCTTTACTCTGTCACGTATCACTTACTCAGAGGCAATTTCTGCCTAACATACAACGCTATGTCAAACCGGGAGCTGTTGGACATGATCCACTTAAAGAAATCCCAATCCCTCCAAGCTACACACTCTAGGGACCTAAACCTTGTCACCACAATAAACAGAATATGGAGGAGGGATAGATTCCTGTACCAGAGACTTCCCATACTCTGGAACAAACTACCTATCTATATCAAACAAAGCTCTTCATTAGCCCTCTTCAAGAAAAATCTTGATGATTGGATGGAAGATAGGGAATTCACCCCGGGGGTCACTTCTGTGGCTCTGCTCAAAAGGGGCACAGGAAAATAACTTTCTTGGGTGGCGAAAGCCAGGGTACCTTTTTGGCTAGGCTTATATAGGCCCTAGGGCCAGCAGCCTAGTACCTACCTATGAACCTATGATTATTTGGATTTCATTGAAAACTTTTATTTTACATTTTATAGCACAAACACTAATAGCATCTGCTAAACAAAGCAATACAGTCTCACAATGAAAATAGACATAGCATTAAAACTTCTCTGCCCTTGAAACTCACATTAGTTGAAACAGCATTGAAACCCACATTCAAAGAAAATGCAACTGGCCAGTGATGGATAAAGATTAGCTTTGGGCTGTTTTCAAATCATAGGCCCCTGTGCACACAAAACACACACATGTTCCTTGAAACACCTTCCTGATTGTATTAAATCATATTCCTTGTATAATGCAGCACACATGTTAGAGCACATTTTAAATTTATTGCTTTGAATATTTTTCCAGTAAGTAATGAAACAAAATGTATGAACCAATAATGGCAAAACTGCCCAGTTCATAATATTTCTATCATAAAAGTCTACTCAAACATCTACAATCCACCAGTATGAGTAAATATGCACAATCTCTGCAAAAGTAAGCATCATCTAAATAATTCCGCATTAAAGAGATCTGTAACTAATGAAGAGGTTACTGCTAGTGAACAACTTTATATTTCATTGTTTCATCTACAAATAAAGTGCCTGTTGCCCTTGAAGAATAAAATGCCTATGTTACATTAAAAAAATGATTAGTAATATTGCAGTAGGGAATAGATGGCAAACTGATAACAGGTTCATAGTTATTAGTTATTGCCACCAAAGAGGACATTCTCTGGACTGCAGCATCTACCCCCCCCACCTTTAAAAGTACAACACAGTACAGTATCAGCAATGCATCTACATAGTATGGGAGTAGAACCCACAGCCTTTTGCATCAAAAGCCAGCATTCAACCTGTTATGCTATTAACAATGCAAGCCAATTCACCATAAGCAGCACTAAACTTCTCTTCACCCTGAAGCTATCGGCTCCTTGTAAAATCCACTTGACACTGAACCGTAGTATCTCTCAACTTTGCAGCCAAGAAGTCTTGAAAAAGCCAACATTTATTGGGGGAGACAAAAGCCCAAAAAAACAGGGACACATTTTAAACATTGCTTGTATAATCTTGGAAAGTTACTAGAATAAAATGTGTTATCACCATGCATTTCAGTGCCAGGTCTTGAACCCAGGAGACTGTGACTGCAGTCAGAGCAACATACCATTACGCCAAATAAGCTGTTTCCTAAAAAATAGGAAGATTGAAAGTTAAATGGCTATCATTTAGTGAATTGAGTTTTCACCATAGCTCTCAACCTCTTAGCACAAAACACCCGGAGGAAGCCAATAATGGGGAAATATAGCCCCCAAACATAATTAGTGAATTCAGCTCTCACCATAGCTCTCAACCTCTTAGCACAAAAAACCTGGACAAAGGCAATAATGGGGGAATACAGCCCCAAAATAGGCACAAATTTCAAATATTGATCTTATAAACTTGGAAAATTGCTAGAATAAAAGGTTTGTGTTACCATGTATTTTCTGAAGAATATGACATTTGAAATTCAAATGGCTGCCATTACTAAGTTAATTCAATGCTCCTGAAAACCACAGATTTTATGAGAAACAGAACAAAAATATGAGACAAAAACCTGGACAGTTTTCTCAAGTGGTGGTGGTGGGTAGGGAATTCAGACTCTTGTTACCTGTTGCAAAGGTACAGTTTACACAAACACACACTCACACACACACACACACACACACACACACACACACACACACACACACACGCACGCACGCACACACACATGCACACACACACACACACACACACACACACACACACACACACACACACACACACACACAGTAATATCAGCAAACCAGCCTGAATGGACTTAAATAATAATAGCAGCAAACCAGCCTGAATGGACTTCAATGATTATAGCAGCAAACCAGCCTGAACAGACTTCAATAATACAACAGCAGCATAATTAATGGACATACTTAATGCAGCAACAAACACACACACCACGGACTTCTGTAGCAACCAGCCTGAATGGACTTCAATAAACTTAATGGACATACTTCCTAAATACAGCAGCAAAGTACAAACTTCAAACCAATGAATGTTCCCAGACCTCGCAGCCTTAACGGACTTTCCTGAAGCCACCATTCCCTTGCAGTACATGAATGTTCCTAGTTGCTGCTTATGTACATGGACATTTGAAGCCTTTCCATTCCCTTTCTCTTGCAGGTTTACATTTACAAGCCTGCTCTGGCCTGGACCTCACTTGTCCTAGCCGGAAATGCTCACATGTCATCCCTGGAGCTCAATTCTGACAGGCTGGCAGACTGTTTGCTCACTGAGCTGACATCATCGCACACGTGATGACATCAGGTCACAAACAAATATTTTAAAAAGAAAGCCGATAAACTCGGAAATTAAGGGGTGCCACTCGGGAAACATTATTTGGGACCTCAAAACCAGTAAAAATGTAAGAATTCAGGATGGTTGAGAGGTATGATGTAAACAGTAAAACATTCTTTCATATTCAAAATGCTAACTTTGCAGCAGCTGCTGCCTATGCTAACAAAAAATGCCTGGCTAGTGACCCTAGACCTAAAAGATGCCTACCTCCAGATCCCCATCAGGGAATCATGCAGGAAAGTCCTGTGCTTCAGAGCAGGCTCACAACACTTTCAGTTCTCTGTGCTGCCCTATGGCTTATCTACTGCTCCCAGAGTGTTCACCAAATGCTTAGCCCCGGCCATAGCATTCTACAGACAGAGAAGTATACAAATTTACCCTTATCTGGATGACTGCCTCATTCAGGCAGAGTGCAAAGAAATGCTGCTCCAGGACCTTCTATTTGTCAAATCACTCATAACTTCCCTAGGGTTCACCATCACCGAGAAGAAGTTAAAGCAAAACCCCACCAGGAAGATCATTTTCTTGGGAGCTGTGCTAAACACAGCATCCCAAATTGCCTTCCAACCCCCAGAAAAGCAGAGCTTCCTGCATCTCTACTTTACCCAACTGGCTTCCAGAAGTCACCTCACTGCAAGTAAGTTCCTGCAAGCCCTGGGATACATGGCATCTTACATCCTTCTCATTCCTCTGGCCAGGTTTTACATGAGAAAACTTCACAGGTATTTAAAGAACCTTTGGTGCCAACACTCTCAGTCTCTAGAGACCTCTCTCCCTCTGATCCCAAGTATAAGGGCCAAGTTTCTCTGATGGGCAGAGGCCTGTGCCAGGAACAAGGATCTTTCCTTCATCCTCCACCCTTGTGGCCAGACCATCACCACCGATGCCTCAAACATTGCTTGGGGCATTCACTTAGCAGGCAGGTGCACCCAAGGTCTTTGGGATGCCCAGCAATTTCACTTGCACATCAATCAGAAAGAAATGATGGCAGTACAAAAGGCTCTGACATCTTTCAAACCCCATCTCAGGCCAGGGGTTCTCCTTATAAAAACAGACAACACCACAGTAATGTTGTATATCAAAAAATGGGGGGGGGGGCAATCTTAACCCCTGTGCAGGTTAGCCATAAGCCCCTGGCTTACAGCCACCTCCATGAGTCTACACCTAATTGCCCAATACCTACCAGGGGTCAACAACACCCTAGCAGACCACCTAAGCAAAAACTTACTGGACCACTATGAATGGCAGCTCCACAGGGAAATCTTTCTGCAAATCACTCAGGAGTGGGGACTCTGGAGGTGGATCTCTTTATCTCAAATCTCAACCACCAGTTGAAAAAGTTCTGTAAAAGAGAGTATCACCTCCTAGCATGGAAGGTGGATGCCTTGACCTTCCCCTGGAACTCCCTTTTTGTGTAAGCGTTCCTTCTCTGCCCCTTATTCTCAAGGTACTGATCAAAATAATGGAGGAGAGACCAAAGGCCATCTTCATTACTCCAGATTGGACCAGACAGCATTGGTACCCTTTACTGTACAGCATGACCTTACTGCCCCCCCAAGCACCTTCCCTTGATCTCAGACCTCTTGACCCAGGTGAGGGGGAAGATGCTGCACCCAGACTTGTGGACGCTCAATCTTTCAGCATGGCTTATACTTTTAAAGTGGTTTCCTATTGGAAACATTGGATTTCCAATTGTTCAAATCACTAAAGGTCAACCTTTAATGATCGAACAATTGGATATTCAAAATGTTTAAAATAAACATTAAAAAAAAAGAAAAAGTAAAGGGTGTAGGCAGGTGGGTAAGCCTCCCTGCACACCCCCACTACTTAAATATACCAACTCCGAGATCGCACTACAGTGTAGGAAAGGGAAATCTTCCCTTTCTGCACCTTAGTTCTTTAAAGTGCAATCTCGGAGTTGGTATATTTAAGTAGCGAGGGGTGTGGTGGATGTAGGGGGGGGCTTGCCCCCCCCCGCTTTAACCCATCAGGGTATGTTTTCTTTTTTTTTTTTTTTATTTCGAAGTTACGGAACTTCGATCATATGGTGTCGGCCATATGGTATTCAAAGTTCCGTAACTTTGATTTTGTAATAGGTAACCCTTAAAAGCTAACAAGGAGTCCTTGTTAAGCAGCAGGTCCTAGACATCAATACAGAGGCCAGAAGGCCCAGCACCAGAAAATCATATGCAGGGAAATGGAAAAGATTCTGCTCCTGGAACCAGTCCAAGGGGGGCCAGTACCTCCCATCCTTCCATCCATCTTATCATGGATCACCTAGCCGAGTTGCTCAATAGTGGCCTCTCTTTATCCTCTATTAAAATACATGCCTCAGCCATTTATGCCCATTACAATTTAGACCCACCCCTCTTCTCCCATCCTTTGATTAGGCAATTTCTCCGAGGGGCTTCTAATATCAGACCTCTCCAAAAGCCTCCCACGGCACCCTAGGACCTGAATTATGTTCTAGGACAAACTAACCTTTCCTCTTTTCAAACCTGCTGCTTCTAGAGAATTCAAAATACTTCACCTGGAAGACTGCCTTCCTACTAGCCATCACCTCAGCCAGAAGGGTATCAGAACTTCAGGGTCTCATGGCTGTTGAGCGCTTCATCATTTCCCATGCATAAAGAGTCTCCCTGAGGACTAACCCCTCCTTTATGCGCAAGGTGGTATCTGATGTGACCCTCAACCAGGCCATACACCTACCCACCTTCTTTCCCAACCCTCAAAACAAGGGGGAAAGAATTCTACACTTGCTAGATGTGCACAGACAACTCAGATACTATCTGGACCATACTAAAATATTCAGAAAAACAGACCAACTTCTTCTCAGCTTTGCCCGTGGGGCAGAGGGGAAGCCCATTTCCAAGCAAACCATTTCCAAATGGATATCACACTGTATCCATTTCTGCTACAAACTACATGGGAAACCCTCCAAAGCCTATCCATACCCATTCCACTAGGGCAGTCTCCACTTCCACAGCCTTCCTTAGAGAAGTCCCCACCAGGGACATCTTGGAAGCTGCCAGTTGGACCTCTGTCCATACCTCTACAAAGCATTACCACCTACCTCTTTTTTCTAAGTCTAGGGCAGGGTTTGCCTCTGCAGTTCTGTAGGGTCTGCTGACCCATGCCTAGGACTCTGACCTGTCCTTCCACCTTTCTATTCAGCTTTGGGAATCCTCCCACAGGTGATGACTGCAACAGTGAAACATGAAGAACATAGTGCAGTTGTGTACACTTACCATAAATGTAGATGCTCGAGTGTATTCACTGTTGCAGTCTTGGTTTCCCTTCCTCCATCCCCCATATAGCATCTTCCCGTAGGGGGACATAAGCTTCCCATGATGGCTTTTAGCCACCAGGACCACTATTTCTTATTTCCTTGTGCTTTTCATGGGTTAAGGCAAGAAAAATTAAGGTTATGATGTCGGCTGCCTTGCTTTATAGCACTGACAACCTGACGTCAGAATATAGATGACAGCATCCAATGCAAAAACAATTGACTCTGGCATTCAGGCTGACCGAGGGCTACCACAGCAGGGATAACCCACAGGTGATGACTGCAACAGTGAATACCCTCGAACATCTACAATTATGCTAAGTGTACACAACTGTACTTTATGGCTGTATTTATTTATCCCAAAAGTGTTTTAGGGTCATCAAAGGCTAGGATGGTCATTATGTGCTGAGCTGGTACCGTATAGTGGGATGGACAGCAGGATTGTTTTGGACTTTATGATATACAGCTGCTGTTAGGATGTTGGTAGGCAATTGCCTTGCGTGGTTTCATGTGGCATTGAGTTTAATGTTTTGGTGTTGCCAAGGGCAGTTATGCTCTCTGGACTCATTACGAGGTTAATATTGGTTGTTTGAAAGAGTGAGCAGTTAGTTGATATACGAATATTATGCAAAGATATGGTTATTTTAGTATTGAGAAAGGGATCATTGGTTTAACTGTTAGTCAAGTGGTGGCTTACTGTGCTCATATGACAGGGATTTTGGAGTTGTTGATAAGGATCCAGTTGGGTTTAGAGAAGATGTGTACACCGAATGATGTTTGGTTGAACCACCCCTCTCCCTTTGTATGAGTTGTTAGGTTGTTGTAATTTTGGTAAAAGAGAGGTGGAACAGCCTGGTCAGGCTGGTGGGTGGAGAAGAGAGACAGGCTTGCCTTCTTCTGTTCCCCCTCTGGTGTTGGATCTTTAAGTTGTAAATATAAGCAAGCTGAGGTAAGGGCACTACTTATTTGTTAGGAGCTGTAATTCAATAAATGGTATATGAAGTGAGTTGTTGGATGCTGCTTCATAAGTATAGTAAGTGAGGGGAGGTAGGGATGCTATTTACTGGGTCAGGATGAGTGAGGTCACGCTGTGCTGATCAATGTTACATGGATGTTTATGCTGTGATTAAAATCAACTATACTTTGTTTGGTTGTAATTAATAAATATTGGTTATCAAAGCTATGTTATGGAAGTTTAATAAAGGTCGTCAAACACCATTCGGTGTGATGTGTGTTTATTGAAGGGGACCAGGACAAAGTATAACAATTTAACAATAGCAGGTCATAACAAGCAAAGTGGTACCATTTGATTTAATTGTTGGTATGAGTGGAAACAACTGCTTGATAAGTAAGAATAAAACTAAACAACTAAATAACGGAATTATACTAGATAAAATAATGGATTGACAGAAAATGAATACCAATCTGTTGGATTATATGAAGAAATCAGACAAAAGGATAGCTGAAAGGAAGACTGTGATTTCAGTTCATACTGACCAGCTGGCAATAATGGGTGCAGATGTTAATGATATTAAAACAAAATTAATTGCAGCAGAAAAAAAATTGGAATTGACAGAAGCTTTGTTCACTGACAAAGAAGATAGGAGAATAAGAAAGAATTTAAGTTTTTCTGGGATCCCAGAGCTGTAAAGTGGGATCGGATCGGGTGAGATACGTGAAGAAACAACATTTCAGCCTGAACAACTAGCATAATTGAAGAAATATTAAAGTGTGCTGCTCCTGAAAATGCAGAGTCTGTATGATATGTCTTGCAAGGTGTTCAGTTACTTGTTTTTTGGAAGATGATTCCATATTTAAACTGATGCAGCTGGGTCCAGGAAATGGGATTTCTGCAACTGAAAAACTACAAGTGCAGGCCAGGAGAAATATCTTGGAAATGGTGAACAAGCACCAATGTGTAAGAGATTCTTTCTTATTTTCATAAGAAGGATGGAAGAAAACAAAATACACAGCATTGCCTGTAAGGCAAAAAAAAGTGAAAGCTGAACTGCAGCTGAAAAGAGGACTGGCTATTAAGGAAATCTAAGTAGATTAAACTAAACATATAGAGATGGGATTACAAAGTTATGTATAAAGTAATAAATTATTTTGTTCACACACAAACAACTTAAACTTTGACTACAATCTTTCTGTACTGTTAATTGGTAACAGTGCAAAAGATATGTGCTACAACTGTAATTATTTGCATTCATGTTCATTTTAAAATGAACAGGTATAAAACATTAAACTGCTTCTTTTACATAAACAAATAATGGGTATGCATTGCATGTTTGAGAGTCCAGATAGCAGCTGTCTTACTTTTAGCAGTAGACATTTTCAATTAAAGTGGAAGTCATGCTGTGACTGTTGGAATGAATGACTTATTAAACATGCAGATGTCTTAAAATGGGATGGCAACTATCTATTTATTGCATAGGAGAAGCTGCTAAGGCTCTTATACTGCTTTAAGGGACTCTGATTGAGCTGAAAATAGCTCAGAATAGCTGCAGAATGAACAGCTCCTGGCTGGGGCAACAGAAGTTTGCCTGACATCCAGATTATATTACCGTTTACTAATGATTTAGAGTTCTGAATAAATGAATAAAGAAAAAGAGGCCAACATGAAGGCATTTAAAAGCAATAACATTAAGAAGGAACTATTATTTAAAAAGATAAATTGTAAAAGATGTGTGTTAAACTATATAGGGAAATACCTGTATACCTGGAGGTGGTATATAATGTATAGAAACTGAGGTGAAGGTATTATGAAAAGCATAGCCTTTTAAGGAGGAAATGCTTCAAACTCTTACTAGCTCATATATGAATTGAAGTGAAGATGTCTTGTTCACATGCCAGCACAGAGGTTTTTTTTTTTTCTCCTATGTGGAAAAATGGGTAAATGTAAATCCTTATGTCTAAAAAAGCAAATGCTGTATTGAACTGCATTCTCAAAGATAAAATGAAAGCTATGGTTGCATGTTTTATTCCAAATTTACTTTTAAAACATAAAAAAAAAAATCTACAGCCCAGTACTAAAGGTTATTCATGATCAGGGGTTAGAAATGGTCTCAACAATTTGTGAAACACTATGTATGTTGCAGTCCTGGATTGACATGGATAAAAAATGGATGAGAGGAGAGGCAATTCCTCTCAATAATATTGCTAGATTTTTTTGTCTGTTTACAAAAATTAGATAAAAGTCTTATAATCAATGGGGATAAAGTTTAGTGTCCTTGGAATGCTAATAAAACTAATAAAAAATGTGTTTGCCCATGTAATTAAGTGACCACTGATTTTTCTACTGCAAGAGATGAATCTGATAGATGCAGAGCATCACAAATTTATATAATTTGTATCTATGGTTGGGTAGTTTTATTTTTACCAGTTGGATGGCAGAAATTAAGTTATAACCTTGGTTAGAAAATTAACCGCTTTTGTGTTAGTGGAAAGGACATGACATTGCATAAACAGATATATAAGTATTATGACTAAAAATGTTTTTGGGAGGGGTTAAAATAATTAGTTTACTTACAAAGAGGAATGAAACAACCCACATTAATAAAGGTACTAAAATGATTACTTTACTAGGAAAAAGGATTACAATGTCATTATGGGACTGAAATATGATGTGTACATTGAAAAATACACATTATCACCCTAGCTCACATATACTCCAACAACTGGTAAGTTTATGTGATGGTATATAGGAAAAATGGGCATGCTAGACAGACGTGGGATTTTTCTTTTACCTAGGGACAGATAAACCTGTTTTTTTTTTTTTTAGAAGTACCAATCCTTTTCAAGGTTACACAAAGTTATTACAACAAAGAAGCATGGTCATGTGGTGACATTTTTGGTCATATGGTGACATTTTTGGACAACCTCCCTATTTTTATTTCAGTCCACAGATCTGTGCTTGTAGAGATAAAGCTAGAAAGTAGAAACTGAAGAGGATATGCGTGAATGCAAATAAGTTAAAGAGAATATCAGGAAGAGAGATGTAAGGGATGAGTAGAAAAAGTAATACAGAACTTGAATGATTTAGTAGCAGAGTGGGATTGGTTCAAATCAGACTTAGAATCGGCAATACAGGGAAATTACATAAAATGAGAAAACAACATTCAGAGAACTACAGAAAGAGCTATTGAAAGTCCAAGAGAAATTAATGACAATTATGACAGGGATAAATGCAAAAGTTAAAGAACTGAAAGATATGTCAGACGAATCACTGCAATATAAGCTTGATTAAACCAAAACATTCCTTAATATTAAGATTTTAATGTCACACTAGTCTGTCAAATGTATTTGTCCCTTATGTTTAGGCAAGAAAATGTTGAAAACTTGATATAGCAGATATTAGCACAATAACAAAATAAGTTTTGGTACTCTTGTTCACCTATTCAGCTGTTTTGCTGAGCACTACAGAAGACACTATCTGGAAGATCTTAGGGATGAGTCACAGACTTAAAAGAATAAAGCCTAACTGGTATCACTGAACCATAAAAAGTTGTATCCAACCCAAGTCACTTTTTTAACAAAGGCTATAAGACAGTTTACATCTTCAGAGGTGAGAATTATTAACTTATTAGTACCACTAGATAAACTCTAGAGGCATCAAAGCAGGCTACTAGCACAGTCATATTGAAACCTATAAAAGACTCCATGCAGGTAAGATCATATAGACCAAGCTCTGTACTGAACCATGATTATGAATTATTTACATTAGTATATGTTAATGATTAGCAAGTGAATATCAAACTTTATACACCAAGAACATACTAAGTTAGCCCAAGGAAGAGCAACTTGCAACTATCTGAGAAAAATTTATTTGGTAATAGGGGATGCAACCAAATCAGGAAACCCATTACTGGTGGTTAACATGGATTCAGAAATAACATTTTCATTGTATGCACTGGACTTTTCTCTTTGCTGTTTTAAGGCATATGTGGCTAAACAGCTGTGTGTGTACTCTGTAATGATATTGTAAAATGATGCTATGGCTAGACTAAAAGTTGACACAATGGTTTCAGAAACTTTGGACACATAACAGTGGTAGAAGAACAGGATGCCTGTTTGCTCCTTTTCTGCTTCTAGTATGTGTAGAAATTCTGGTCATGAGATTAAAGAACTGTGACTTTAAGAGATACACAGCTGGAGATTATGCAAAATTTTACTCTGTGCAGATGGTCATTTAATATATCTCTCCCACCTTGATGAAGATATATGTGTAGTACTCTCAGCATTAAAAATGGGGAGATTTTATTTATGGAAAAATACAAAATTAACAAAAGAAAAAGCAAAAGATAAATGGATTAATTATTGATCAGGATTAGAAATAATGAGAGGCATACCCCTCAACTGTCTAGATTTTCAGAAAATGTCCAGATTTTTGCCTAATACTTTTGCCTGGTTCCTCATAAAATCTGTGGTTTTCTGGCAAATCACTGAGGATTGAAGTCATTAAAAATAATGACATAGAGTTGAGTTTCAGACCTCATATCCTTCAGAAAATATATGCTAATACAAATCCTATTACTCTTTTTTAAGTTTATAAGAGCAACATGTAAAATTTGCCCACTTTTTGGGCCTTTGCACACTCCATTAATTTAGGCTTTGTAAAAATTTCTTGTCTTAAGAGTATGAGAGATATAATGAGGGGATACCCATTTCAAAAATACTCTATTAGTTTACCAGGGTATAACGTAAAGTAATTCCTTTGCTTCATCAGCAGAATTAATGTATAACGATATCTTTGGTAAACGCCTGGATTGTTATTGAAGAATATATTGCTTCACTACTGATAGGTCTAGGATAAGGATGGAGTTATAAAACGGCGTAATCTACTTTCAGTCATAGCTTTATAAACCATTAAGGCAGTCAAGAATTTTCAGGACTAATGAATGGAAAAATACAAGAATGTAAGGATTCATTATGTGTGCATGCCTACCATTATCACAAATTATTTGTCAGAAATGAAGTATGACCTTCTGGCACTGTAATGGACAAACAGACAGAAGGCAAAATTGAATGCTCTATAATGATCAGAGAATAAAAAATGTCAGTTCAGGAGGCCTTTAATGAGTTTGAATATGAACACAGTATTTCATTTAGATAGAAGAACTGATTTATTTCCATTATTGTCAAAAATTAAGATGAATGCTCTCAAAGCAATCTGTAGGCACACTTATTCTCTGAATAAGATGACTTCTTTATATACCAGCTAGATGTCCTGCCTTTGAGGTTGTAAACAAATGCCACTACTACCTTAATATACTAGAGGCAATTAAATATTATTAGTTGCTAAAATGTATTTATTAATAGTGTTAAGACATATGTAAATCAACTATCTTCACAATATCATCATTACTAGATACAAGAAGTAGCTTCATTGCAAGTTTATGATTGATAATCAGTCAATAAGAAATGTGCATGCCACCTTGTTTAATGCTATACACACAACTGGTTGAAAAGCAAGCTTAATCTAAACTGCAGATCACCCTTATTTTAATATTATGGAGTCTGTTAAACTAAAAACTTGAAAATGTCAGGTTAATTTTCATGTAATATTTTGGTCACAGTTATTTACACTTTATAAATATAGACTGGCTATTTTTATGGTAATTGGTTTAACAAAAATATACTTTACTGAAACCATTTTCATGAATGCACTTATCCATTACTTAATTTAATTGTCATTACTGGAAAATTGAGTTTGGCTTACATCCTCATACTAAAAGCTTTTATAGCAGAAGTCTACATTTCTATGGAATTCTGCTTTATACTAAGTTTGTTGTATATTGCTTGATTCTGATTCCTCAGAGAATGTTGTACAGAATAACCTGCACAATTCTACAGATAAAAATAATGCTGCTTTTAAAATGGGATATTAATGATCCAGTGTAATTCTCACAGTAGCCTTTTCACGATGAGAAATCAATCTAAATAATTTAAAACACTTTACATTTTTTCTTTCTTTTTTCCTTTCTTATTTTTTATTTTATCCATATTGTCTTTACAGCAATGGATGTTTCTTTTTCTAGCACTACAGGGAAGTCTGGGTATATTTCTTCCATTTATAAATATTGTTTTCAAAAGGTGGACCAATGGTCTCAGATTTCGGACAGATTTATTGCATTATAATATGCTTCTCTCAACAAATCGAACATATATTTTACCCAAATATTATCAGAATGCACAATGCTTTTCTTCAAAAATTCAAAATATTGATCAACAGCATATGAGTAAGACTCAAGAGCTCAATTTTGATGATTAGAAATCCAGACTGACTGTTATACTCCAAGAAACTATAACATAATAATAAGATAATTCATGAACGCAGCAAATAGTTTTAACCATTTAGATTCAGATTTGAACAAGCAGCTGCCAAGCTAAATAATTAAACCAGCAACCATATTTCTTATCTCCATATGCCTTTTGTCATCCTTGACCTGCTTTTCAAAATGCATAAAACCTCAGATTCATGGTGCTGGAAATAGGAACATGACCATACATGTCAATTACTTAAGAAGCCATGGTCTTATATTTTGATTACTTTACAGACTTAGGGCAATGACGGTTTCACTTTGACTAATCAGATGCTATTTTTTATGCATCAGTCCACTCATCTATACCCACTAATATCTAATGCAAATGTTCTCTAACCAAAATGAAAATATATTTGTTATTGTAAGTTGTGATTAATCCAAAGGAGTAGATACACGTAATTTAACATATGCCACAACAACTTTTCAAAAAGATGGGTGTACAAGTTGAAAGTTACAGGAAATATCTAAAATGGCTACTACTGGAGAAAATAACAAAAGTTGGCAGGCAGATATTTATGTGAAACTCAATTACATAAGAAAGATGAAGGGAATGAGTTCACAATAAAAATGTGTGATACTATCAAAAGAAAAAAACAAGTAATGGCCAAAATCAGAACGACTAACTCTTATAGAGACAAGAACTATCTGATTCAAATAAACAAGAACTATGCAGTCTAATAAAGTCAAAAAGGCCAGTTATGAGGTCCGGATAACCTCCTATGCTAAGGACAATCACAAGGCTTTTCAGCTATGTCAGGAACCTTAAAGATAACACTCAAATATGTGAAGAACTGGTGGTAAATGTCAAAACCTTCACCTACCAAGGTGACATAGCAAATCTACTGGCTGATAAATTTAGCTGTAACTTCACACCCACTACACCCTGTGAAACTCTTTCTAGTATATGCCTCTTTAATCTATCAACAGGAAGCAGGTTCTGCTGGTGCTCGCTAAGGCCAAGCACTGCTTTAATAGACCCCAACAATACCCCTCATTGCCTCTTAAATAACCTAAAACATGGCCTAGCAGAACCACTTGAGGCATACTTCAATTATAGCCTCAAAACAGATAACATGCCAGATGAATGGAGGGCCACAACTGTCATTCCTCTTCATAATAGTAGACCATCAACTGACATCGGGAACAATAGACTCATCAGTCTGACAAGTCTAATATGCAAAGCCATGGAATGAATAATCATGAAAATGATCAACAAGAAAATTGACAACCTATAGACACTGGACACATCCTAGTTTGGCTTTATTAAGGGAAGGTCTTGCCTACTCAACCAAGTAGGCTTCTTCAAGAGGTTCACCAAGGCTATGGATGAATGGAATATGTTCTATACAATCTACCTTTAACTAGCTAGGCATTCAGTACAATGCCCCACTCAGGTATTGTTGAAAAACTCTCAGACCTAGGCATAAATACCTACATTACTCATTGAATTGCTGGCTGGCTCATAGATAGGACCCAAAAAGTCAGGATTAATGAGAACACTTCCATCAAGTGACTGGCCACTAGTGGAGTACCACAAGGCTCCATTTTGGGCATGCTCCTCTTTGACATCTACTTCTTGGAAGACAAGGATAATGTCAAAGGCCTCTGGTTTACCAAGTTCACAGATCACTGTAAATTCCACTTTTCATTACAGCTTAATGTAAGCTTCAGGAGCATCCCAAAATAAAATACCATAAATTTAAGTGCAAATGGAAGTGCTTGACATTGCATATAGCACTATTGCCAAAAAGTTACAAAATAAAGAAATGAGAGTTAAATTTAGAAGGTAAAAGGGAGGTGGCAAAGGGGAGAACTGAGAGGACTAATTATGGCATAAAATCAAAGAATGAAAGAGAGATGCCATTGTTACTGTCAACACAGTATGGAAAATAAAATAACAGAGCTGCACATTTCACAAGGCAGGGAATTCTTTAATTTGTTATGTCTTGTTGAGAAAGATGTGATATCACAGAAAAGATTATAGAGTAGCACAGACAGGCAAAATATAGTTACCAAAAATAGAATATATCAAAACCTACCCCCTGGCAGCAGACCTACTTCCCGCAGAGTTTCTACAAAAGGCTGCTAATGTAATAGCTTATCCTATCTCCATCTTAATCAGTCAATATATCCAGGAATCCTACATTCCCCCCATTTGGAAAATTGCTCATATTATTCCACTTCATAAAGGTAGAAACTCCACTGAACTTTCTAATTACAGACCTATCACCATACCATCTCCACTAGCCAAAATAATGGAGAAATGCATACAAAAGCAACTTTTAAACCACCTCACTCACAATAATCTCCTAGCCTCATCCCAACATGATTTCAGACCAGACCACAGTACAACCACTGCCCTTCTCTCCTTCTCCCACACAATAAATCACAACCGCAATCAAAACCTGCTTTCCACTGCCCTCTTCCTAGATTTGTCAAAAGCATTCAATATGGTAAACCACAACCTACTCTTAGAGTCTCTCAAATCTCTGTCCATAGAAAACCCAGAAATCAACTGGTTCCACTCTTACCTGCATGGTAGACAACAAGCAGTCCTGTGGAAAGAGGATCTATGTCACCTTTTACCTGTCACCCTAGGAGTACCCCAAGGTTCTATTCTGTGTCCCCTCCTTTTCTCTGTTTTCATCAATGACTTGCCCAAAGTTATCCCTCATGCTACTTCTATACAATATGCAGATGACTCTATGCTAATCTGCACTGCCGCAACTCCCACAGAATTACAATCCCTATCCCAAACCACCTTCAACAAAGTAGAGAACTGGCTTAATAATCGTCAGCTCTTATTGAACCCAAACAAAACAAAACTTCAACTTTTCTTCCCCACCCATAAGCTAACACCACCAATATTTTCAGTCTCTTCTCATAATGGCACCATAATTTCTCCAGAACCATGCACTAAACTGCTAGGTATAATCATTGATAACAATCTAAAGTACAATGCCCATATAGACAAAACCATTAAAACAGTAAACAAAAAAAAGGCTCCATGTATAGGATTAAGAAATTTCTAACCCCGACTGCCAGAACATCCATAGCTCACACACATCTTCTGTCATCCCTTCTCTATGCCTCACCCATCCTCTCTAATCTAGCCAAATCAAATCTCAACAAAATCACTAGCTGCTACAACAATATAGCAAGATTCGCCACAGGCTCAGCATATAGAACCCACCACTGTCATAATCTTCACAAATTAGGCTGGCTAGAGATACCCAACCACATATTCTATAACCAACTCATAGTAATTCATAAGATCCTCCACCAACCTACCTACACCCCAAGTCTAGCTAATATTATTACCGCATACTGCAACCTAGCATCCCTCTGCTCATCCAGCAGAATGCTAGTACAAACGACCAAAGCCAATAACTCAGCCAGAGATTCCTTATTCTCCAACTCTGCTGGAAAAAAAAAATTAACTCCCTTCCTGCTGAACTAACCACCTATTGCTCCTTGCCTCATTTCAAAGTATCTCTAAAGACACGCATGCACAATGACTGGCTATGCCCATGTCTAAACCCTTACTAACCCACACAATATTCAGACTGAGTTATGACAAAAAGTTTGTCTCACTCTTTAGTCCCTATCAAACCCAACTTTACTCAAAGAAACTATTAATCCATCTTTGCTCTAAAATGTAATTCCCTTTATTCTCTCCTTACCCTCCTTCAATTAAATTCTTTTACCCCTTCTTTTACCCCTTTATATCCATTATCAGGACCATAACCTCCTTTTCAGCCTCTGCTGCTTCCTACCTAACCTACCCTTCTCTTATTTCATTCTTCCTTTTTAATGATCATCCTTTTCCTATACCCACACTACTCTTATATGTTTATTTTTCCCTTTATATTTCTTTAATCTCCCTCTCTGTTGTTGTCTTTCTCATATTAAATATATAACCTATTTTGTTTTTGTCTTTTGATCTTTGTTAAATTGCTAAATATCACTGTAACCTGCATTTTAAATGTTTATCTGTTCCTTGGAGCTTTTCTCCCCGGGCCTCCGCTAAAAATGGATATGTATCCAGTCGGACTTTCCCGGTTAACAAATGTAAAATAAAAATAAAATAAAATAAAAATAAATAAATAAATATTGTGTTTGATAGAGTGTGAAAAGAAAGAGAACAAGTGAGAGTGAAGCCTAAACAAAACATAGCAACTTATAGATAAATCAGGAGGTTACAATTATACTTTTGTTTTTAAGAAGAATGCAGCTAAATCTGTTTTGCCAAGCACTAAACTTGATTTTTTGTATGAATGGGGTGTATAGCACAATTTGACACAGAGTAATGGCCATTAGTATTCCAGTACACCATGCTGAATTTCTATAGTGTAAAAATATTATAAAAATATTTTAAAATGTAAGTAGTCTGTGAAAAGACAATTTTATGAAATGGAAATACCGGTCACAGTGATAATGATCATAATGCTAAAACTATTTTAAACCTCAGAAGACAAAAATTATATTGCTTAGTAAATTTCAGACTGACTTGGTCTGGTCTGATCTGGCAAAGAAAAACAAGGATTCCCATTGCATATAATGCACAAGAACCTGATTTATCCTATTATTTAGTTATTTTTATTTATTCAGTAAAATGTTTGGATTTATACCTCCATCACATTGTAACAATGTTCAGCCTAACTCACTGCTGGTTATAGCAGACTTGTTTACATCTACCACATGCATGCTCTTAAAAAAAAACATCTGATTTATATGCTGACCGTGAATTAGAATTTACATTCTGTTGTAATCAGAAAACCAATCTTTCTGTAATTCCCAAAGTATGTACATTCAAAACAGAATTTCTTACCCTCAAAGAAACAAGTGGGCAGGAATGTATTTAGCATAATCTTAAAATTCTCTGATATACACTACAGGCAAATGAACCCCCTCTGATGCTTTAGTTTGCCTCTAACATCAGCAGCTCTGACTTCTAGCAACTTCAAATGTCAGTCTATCCTTCTGTAGAATAAATATGATATAATCTACAGTTATTTTAATAAGCAGTTTAAAAAGTTTTGATCAGCTTGAAGATACAAACTGATTTCAGTGCCATCTAATTGCAAACTTTTTTTTTTATTTTGACTCTTCCATTTTAACTGATGTCAAAGTGCATACTTTATAATATGTCAAAAGGAATCTGACAAGCATAATGACATTTTCCAATTGAAATGTTATGTACATGAAAAATCCATCTCTAAACCTTTTGCACAATTTTATTCGAAAAATGTTATTATAATGAATCTGTAAAACATTTTCACTGTAAATATAAACATTACTACCTCTGAACATCGAACACTTAGGGCCAGATTCAGGAAGGCTTACATGGAGTTCAAGAGTAGTGTAAGCCTCCGTGTAAGCCTCCCGATTCAGGAACAGCCCAAATCTCCGTGTAAGAGACAGCTAACACGTCTCTTACACGGACTGGGCGTGGAAATGCTCAATACCTCATTTGCAGCTCAAAGATATGCAAACGAGGTATCTGAGCGATCCACGAAGCAGAAACCAGTCCGTGTAACGAACGTGTTAGCTGCAGAAATGTACTCAGCTGACAACTGAGTACATTTCTGCAAAATTAAAAACGGAGCTATGTCAGCCCCAAATAAAGGGTGCATTTGTTTCATTAAGCATGCCAATGGCCAAATATGTGGCCATTGGCATGAAAAACTTTTGCAAAAATATGTTATATAACTTTTTTTTTTCACGGGATTTTGAGGTTTAAATGCAGCGCACACCCGCGCAAACAGGGTGCGCTACCTAAAACTAAAAACCGAAGCTTATAAGCCCACAATTGTGGGATTTATGTATTACATGGAATGTCAATGGAGGGACTTGCAGACCAAAAACAATATGGCCTCCGTTTAGTGGTTGTCAAGGGGGGTAAGCTCCGTGTAAGACATGAAACTAGTCATTACTAGGCAATCCTATGTAAATGAGGGTTACAATACTGAATCACACTGCTACATAGGTAATGAGCACTTTCTGAGTAGTGTAAGAGTTAGAGAAGGGGGAGTAACAGAGTAAGAGGTAGGTGACATCACGGGGGGGGGGAAGGATAGATACAAATGTACCAGATTGGAGGGCAATGTAAGGTGAAAGATGACAGACAGACTTCAGGGAGGGAGGTGTGTCCCAACAGAACACTAGGAAAGTCAAGAAATTGAAGGTTTACGCTATCCCTACACTCAAAGTTTCTTGAAATACCTGCATGCACGCGTGTGCGCGCGTGTAAGGCAGGCTCAACATATGGGAGTGTGTTGCAAACCGTTTACAACGGTTTGCGCGGGCGTGCATGTGTGTGAGGCAGTGTGCGCGTGCTTTAACATGAATCAGCCTAGTTCACACCGTGTAAGGATGTGTGCGCGCGTGTAACACCGTGTAGGGATGTGTGTGCGCGTTTAAGTGACTGTGAGCGTGTTTAAGCTGGTGTGCACATTGCTCCCCCTCAGGAAACAGAGAGGAAACAGGAAACAATTAAAATACACGGAAACTGCCAGAGGATACTGCTGCAGTTAATTGTTGGAAACAATTGGAAGCAGGCAATTATGCAGGCAGACTAGAAGCCCAACCCAGCATTTAAAACACTGCAAAGAGCAGTGCAGGGTGTTTCTCACAAGAGATACTGCAAGAAAGTAAGCTATCAGAATTGAAAACTGAAAAAGCTGAACTCAGAGCAGAAATGCTAGGGGCTGCCATAGCTGTTATAATCAGGCAAAGGCGAATTGCTGAGGGTGGTGACAATGCAGATGCTGACAGACAACCCAGAGTGAGGAGAAGGAGAAGAGTATACAGGCCCAGGGTCACCTACCATGGGTTACATGAGCTGGAGATAGTAGAGCGTTACAGAGTGGACAGAGACCTTCTGCAGCAGATTGTTGAGCTGTGCAGGCCACATCTCACACACAGAACCAACAGAGGGGAACCCATCCCAGTGGAAACCAAGGTATGTGTTGGCCTAAGAATACTAGCAACAGGTACCTTCCAGAGACCAACTGGTGATATGATGGGGATATCACAGGCATCAGCCTCCAGGGTACTGCACCAGTTCCTGGATGCCATGTCAGCACATGTTGGTGATCATATATATGTCCCTAATGACCGTGAGGTTGTGGCCAGCAATATGCGTCTCTTCCAGCAAATAGTGGGATACCCTGAGGTGCTGGGTGCAATAGACTGCACGCACGTACGCATCAAAGCACCAGCTGGTGAGCGGGGTAGAGTCTACATTAACCGCAAGGGATACCCCTCCATCAACTGCCAGGTCGTATGTGATGCCCAGGGCATAATAATGAATGTGTGCGCTGGCTGCCCTGGGAGCTACCACGATTCCCACATCTGGCATCTGACGCAGCTGTACCAATCATTTGCCAGTGGGGACTTCCCACACGGACACCTAGTGGGGGATGCAGGTTATGCACTTGAGCCGTGGCTGATGACACCCATCAGAAATGCACACACACCTGAACAGGAACCCCATAATGAGGCACACGCACAAACACGTAATGTCATAGAGCATGTGTTTGGGCTGCTCAAGTCACGGTTCCGGTGTCTGGACACATCTTGTGGAGCCTTGCAGTACACACCAACTACATGTACCCAAATGGTCATGATATGTGCTATGTTACATAATATGATCCTGCGGAAACAGCTGCAGCAGGACCAGCACAGGGCTGGGCCTAACATCCCCCCACCATTGCCAAGGCCACCACAGGCAGAGGGTGACTCGGAGGAGGAACAACCTGACCTTGTCCCAGTAGGCAGAAGGAGGCGTGCCCAGTATGCCATGGCCTTGGCAAAGAGGCAACGCATAGCACATACACTTGGTCAGTAGGAACACTGGGACTGATACCCGCTCTGACTCACTCATATAGTAACAGGGATGCCTAACATGACACAACCTGCTTCCAAACATGTACAGGGAGTGTAGTATGTGCATCCGACAGAGGCAACCCTGCAGCACCACCTGAGGCATGAATGCCATGTGTTAAGTAATGTAATACCATGTACCATATGCACACCTGAGGACGTGACTAACATCCACCCTCACCAATCATAAACCACAAAAAACACAAACCTAACTCATAGGAACCACAAGGGATAGTAACCTAGATGTAATGCTACCCAATGCCAGAAGTATAAATGCATGCAGTGTAAATGCACACAGTATAGAGAATGTAGATATCAGTGCTGTAATAGAAAACAGGGTCAATGCCCACATCAGCACCCTGACACTACCAGGTCACACCTCTGTCCTAATAGCAGGAACAGCCCCAGGCCTACTCTGGCAACGTGAGTGTCAAATTAAATATTACTGTCAACCTGGGTGCCCAGGTCCCTGATAACCTCTTCTGTGCTTAGAGGATTGCCACCTAGATGGGAACTAGGGGTAACCCTGTTGTTCCTGAAGGGTATGACTATGCATTGTTTAGCGTTTAACGTAAGGCCATGGCTCTGGCACCAGTTATCTGTGTCTATGAGACCCTTCTGAAGGATGTCTGTGTCAGATGGGTTTCCAACTATGGTTCCCAGTTTGCAGTCATCTTCAAACTTTGTCAGCCATAATCCTCCTGTGTTTGCTTGTACTTCTGAAAAGTAGATGATGAACAAAAGTGGGCCCAGGACTGAGCCCTGTGGGACACCACTTGTGACAGCTCTGGAGTGTGACATGGCACCAGCAACTTTGACCCTGTGTGTTCTGTCACTTAGCCAGTTTGCAACCCATCCATTGATGTATGGGCTCTCATTTAAGCTGGTGATGTTTTCAATGATACCTGAGTGGGGTATTGTGTCGAAAGCCTTTGCCAGGTCAAGGTAGGCTGTGTGGACTGCCTTGCCCACGTCAATGGCCTGGGTGACTGTCATAAAAAAGTCAACCAAGTTTAAAAGGCATGATCTGCCCTTGACAAAGCCAAACTGGATTGGATCCAACGTCTGCAAGTACCCTATGTCTTCATTTATCATTCCCATTATGATCCTCTCCATAGCTTAGCAGACCAGGCTTGTCAAGCTGATGGGATGGTAGTTTCCGGGGTTGGTGGAGGCACCTCCTTTGTGAAGTGGGTCCACCATTGCCGTATGCCACTCCTTGGGCACATATCCTGAGGTGAGGTTAAGATTAACCAGCTGCCCTAACTGCGGGTGTAATTCCTCATTGAGTTCATGGACCACACAACTGGGGACACCATCTGGTCCCATGGATAAAGTGTTTTCCGCCTTGGATAGAGCAGTTCTCACCCCAGCATTGGAGATGTTTGGGGGGCTACAATCCTCTGGTGTAGATACCCCTCCAGTTGGGGGGGGGAATCCGCACTGAACCTGTCAGCCAGTATGTTGGCAATGTCTGTAGGTTCAGTGATATTTACATAATTCCGAACTAATTCTGAGCATATCTGGGAGTTCCCTCCCAGGTGTCAAACATAGGTAAAAAAGGCCTCATGATTGTCCCTTGAGTCCTGAGCGGGTTTACTTCCAAAACTTGCCTTGGATGATTGTATGGGGGAACCCAGTGTTTTACTCATAATGAGCAGGGGTGTCTTCCCTTCTACGGATGTCGCTCTATGTTGTAGTAGCTCCTTCCTTTTGTTGTAGAGCTTGTTTATGGCTGGGGTCCACCAGACTGGATGCTTGCCTGTGGTACAAAGAGTCTTTGTTTTGTTTGGGATTGCTTGATCCATGCAGTCCTGGAGGTGCTGGTAGAAGGCATTTGTAAGTGATACAGTGGCTTGGGTAATGGTGTCCTCTGGCTTGGGGGCCTTGAAAGAGACCACACCAGTCCTTAGAAATGTGAAGTCAGCATTTGAGATGGTCTTCACTGTTTGTTTTTCCATCTGGGGTGTGGGTGGGATGTGGACTCCCACTGAGATTAGTTCATGATCTGATCTCACCAATGATGGGTATACTGCTGGTGTTGAACAGTGTGACCCCATGTTCGTGATGATGAGTTCTAGTATGTTGTCTCCACTTGTGGGGATGGTGACCAGTTGTTCCATGGCATTTGAGTGTATGAACTCTTGGAACCTTTGGGTTAGAGTGTTGGGGCTTGACTAGTGATCCCAGTCTATATTTGGATAGTTGGAATCACCCAGTATGATGGTGTTTGGAGATACAGTTATCCCCTCCAGTGTTTTCGGACAGCTGTGTGAGGTACCTGAGTTTGAGAGGGTGGCATGTAACATGCTACAAACTGCAGAGCAGTCTTGCCTATGGTTACTGGCACCTGGATGGTCTCTGATGCATCGTGTGTTGCCACCAACCTTGAGGTGAGGGCATCGTTGATGAATATGGACACCCACCCTCCTTTCCTGGTGTTGTCCGGATTTTGGTGCCGGAACGCATGATATGAGGTAACACCCGATAGTGCCGGGGTGCTGTCAGAAGCCGTGAACCAGGTTTCAGGCACAGCACAGACATCAATGTGCTACATACTGAGAAGGGCGTCGAGTGTGTGCAGCTTGAGGTTGAGACCTCTGGCATTGAGCAGCATTACCCTTAGTGTCTTTCCTTTTCTGTGTTCTAGGGTGGTAGGTGTAGAATCTGATTCTTGCATAAAAAAGGCACAATGGGGGTGGCAAGAGCATTATCCGAAATCCGGAAGCCCAGGGGTGACAGGTGCAAGCTGTCCCTTGCAAATCAGCGTGGCCTGTCCAGCATGTCATCCCAGGCAGACAGACATTGGACCCCCTTTGAATGACACCATAGTTTAAGCAAATTATTACAGCTGATCATCTTGTCTCTGTTTATGTGGCATCATACTTGGTGAAGGTAGTATACTGCTAAAGGTCAGGGTCATACCTGCCTGGCCTACATAATCAGAGGGATCCTCTATGTCTCTTTCCATGTAGTCCAGGGAGGTACATCTCAGGTCGTTCACACCAGCATGGATAATGACTGAGTCAGACTTGTACTTGCAGTTGAGTGACCTGAGTGCTTGCATTATGTGGTGGATTCCAGTGCCTGATAGGCAGCTTACTGTGACCTCCTCCATACTCGATCTGGTGAGCGGGACGTCAGTGTGTCTGACTATGGAGTCACCTATGACAAGTGTGTCTGGCATTGTATTTGACCTTAAGGGCTGTGCCTGTTTGGCACACTGACTCGTGGTCTATGTGTTGCATGTGCTGTGCCCTGTGGAGGCAGTTGTGTGGGTGTCTGCTGTAGTGGCCACTGCTGTTTTGGTAGAATTCTGATCAGAGCCTCCGAGTATGTCTTTGTGTGTCTATGTGTATGATTTTAAGTTGTGATAGTGCTATGTGAGACTGGGTTTGTGATGTGTGTGGTTACCTTCACCTTCTCTCTGGTCTTGCTAGTCCTATGTTGAGAGAGCTCAGCCTCCACTTTGGCTATATAGTTGCATCTCTCACATGTATGTGTGTTTTATGGGAGAAGGAGAGGGTTGTCAGTGTACATGAGGCAATTGTAACATTGCCTCAATATTCCCAGGTTCACCAGCTGAGCAGGAGAGGACACTAGCAACTGATCCCTAGACATGCTAGAAGGAATAGACAAAACAATGTTGGAATACAGTGAGATATCAAGCCCCCCAAACCACATCATAGTGCTTGACTGACAATACCTACACATACACCATAGTTTCATAGTGTCATAGTTTACTAGTAGACTATCCGCCCTAGTGCATGTATATGCCTAGCCATAGTGATGTGGCTATTGCCACCCCTTATAGTGGTAATAAGTGTACAGAATAGATTCCGAATATTGTGCCTCTGACTTAGTAGTGTCACATTATGACCCCCTTACGTAACTGAATAACATGACTGTGCCTCTGTCTAGTCTGTGCCTCTGTCTCATATGCAGTTGTCCAGATGTCTCTTGAAGAGAGTCAGTGAGTGACTCTGTCCAACATGAACTGGGATACTCTGCTAGAGTGTGAGATGCCTCTGAGTTATGACTCTGTCCCTCCAACATGTCCTATACATGCATGTGCTGAGGTTCAAATCTTCAGCTCTCATGGTTCTGGTGGATTTGGATTGCTTGCAGTGGAGCATGTCCACCAAATCCTGATTGGACATGGTCTTGTATGTCAGGCATACGTCACCTGTAAGTATGCAGTATGACACTGAATAAAGCTGGGTTTCCTCTATTCTGGAAGCATATGACATGTGTTGTAGACCCCTGATCTTCATGGTAAGGTACTTTTGGGGTCTCTCCAGCTGTTGCAAGTGCTGGATGAGGTACATACCAAATGGGGCTTTGTATTCAATCATGGGCCTGATAAGGGAGAAGTATAGTGGTACAATGACCTCCTATGATCTGGATGGAAAACCCTCCATGATAAGGTGGCCAAGATAGATAGTCTTTCTAACCACTTTGGCAACATGGGTGTCAAACGAGATGTCACTATCTACACGTGTCCCCAGGTGTCTGATTTGTTTTCTGTGCTCAGTGGGTTGCTGTCTATGTATTGATCTGTGGGTACTTTGTTCCTCCCAAAGGGGATGACTACACATCAGTTGCATTCAGTTTCAGGCCATGAGTCTGGCACCAGCTATCCGCCTTTGTGACGGCATTCTGTAGGATGTGTGTGCCGGCTGATGTATTCACTATGGTGCCTAGGTTGCAGTCATCTGCAAACTTTGTCAGCCACAACCCTCCTATGTTTGCTTTCACATCTGAAAAGTAAATACCAATTAAGAGGGGTCCCAGGACACATCCTTGTGGGACACCACCTGTGACTGGCTTTGAATCCGACAAGGCACCTGCAATGTTGACTTTATGTGTTCTGTTTCCTAGCCATTTTGCAACCTATCCTGTGAAATATGGTGTTATATGTCAGCTGTTGAGCTTGTCTATGATGCCTGAGTGGGGTATTGTGTCACAGGCCTTAGCCAAGTGCAGGTAGGCTGTGTGGACTGTGTAGCCCTCATCAATGGCCCTACTGACAGTTTCATAGTAGTCAACTAGGTGCAAAAGGCAGGATCTGCCCTGTACAAAGCTGAACTGGGTGGGATCAAGGGTCTGTAGGTCAGCAATGTCTCTGTGTAAGAGCTCCATAATGACTCTTCCCATAGCTTTGCAGACAAGGCTGGTTAAGCTTGTGTGGTGGTAGTTGCCATGGTCTGTGGAGGCATCTCCTTTGTGGAGTGGGACCACTGTTGCCGCACGCCAGTGTTCAGGTACATATCCTGTAGCAAGGCTAAGGTTAAATAGCATTTGTATATATGGGTCCAGCTCCTTCTGGAGTTCACATAGCATGCAACCGGGGATACCATCAGGTCCCATTGATGCTGTGTACTTGTCTTTGCTGAGTGCGGCTCTCACATGGACATCCAAGATGACAGTGAGGTTACATACAGCTGTGACAACTATCTTCTTTTGGGGGTGAGGGAGGGGGTAAATCGCACTGAAGCTGTCCGGAATGTTGCCAATATCTGTCAGGTCACTGGAATATATGTTGTTGTTTACCAACTCTGAGCATATCTGAGGGTTCCCAACCAGGTGTCTGACATAACTGAAGAAAGCAGTGTGGTTACCTTCATTGTCTTTGGTGATGTATGTCCCCAAGTTGACCTTGCATGTCTTTATGACATAATGTAGCTTTCTACTAGTGCTAATCACAGCTGTCTTCCCTTTTGGAGATGTAGCTCTGTCTTGCATTAGTATCCCTCATCTGTTATACAGTTTGTTTATGGCTGTGGTCCACCAGACAGGCCACTTTCCCTTTGTGGAGAGGGTCCTGTTTTTATTTGTGATTGCATGGTCCATGCTTTCTGACATCTAGCTAAGGGGAGGTCATTGTGGTTCTGCAGTTATCTTTCATCAGCATTAGAAATGACCACAACAGCCCCTGTGGGGTGTACCTCATGCAGACACATCCAGCAACTGTAAAGTCCACAACAGTACCTCACCAGGAGTATGAAAGAGCTGGAACACATGTAATATGTCGCCTGATTAAACAGAGTGCAGCTCCACACACTGCCATGCTGTCCACCCAGACGCAAGCTGTGCCTGATGTAGAAAGCCATGTCCAAGTTGGAATCAATGCACATGCTGCACCTTGTACAATCTGAATGGCAGGGAGCTATGCACATGAGGGACCTGAACCCCAGCACTGACATATATAGGACAGGCTGTACTGCATTATCCATAACATAGAAGCTACCCCCACGCATGAGTAAACTACCAGTACAGGTTATCCGTAGAGTCACTCGTTGATTCCCCTCAACAGGAATCCTAATGAGTGGATGGGAGATGGTAGGTTTACCCTGGGTATCAATGTTATGTCACAGGTAGACAGAGGCACAGTATACTAAACAAGACATATGTCATGGCAAACTACACTTACAATGTGTTGACGGACAAACACACTCTCCGACTAGCATTAGAAATGGCCTAGGGCACATCGGTAGTGTTTGCCAATGTACACTCATGTTGTGGAATACACTACTGATGTTGGATGAGGCTGTTGTAAGTAGTTCACATCTGAACATAATGCAACATGGTCAGATAGGTTCATAGGTACATAGGGTTATACTAGGCTATCTTCCCTAAGGCAGGTATAAGCCTAGCCCAGAGTTTTTTGGCGTACACCACCCCTTATATGGAAACAGTACTGTGCCCATTATTTTGTCGTGCCTCTCCAGCAGTGACACAGTGACGATCCCCGGGTTAAACGTATGACCTCCCATCCACAGGTCAAGATACCTCTTGAACACAGCCAGCAAGGTGCTCTGCCTCACATGGACCGGGATTGTATTCCACAGCATAGGGAGTCTCCGAGTGACAACTCCATCACTCCAACATGTCCAACGTACATCCATGCTAAGGTGTAAGTCACTTGCACTACTGGTTCAGGTGGATCTGCCAATTCTGAGGTGGAGCATGTCCATTAATCCCTGTTTGGACATGGCCTTGCATGTCAGGCACATGTCACCTGTAAGCAGATGGTATGTGACTGAATAGAGCGGGAGTGTCTTCAATCTGGCAGCATATGACAGATGTTGGGGTTCCTTTATCCTTTAGGTGGGGGACATTCAGGGTGTCTCCAATTGCTGCAGATGTTGGGTGAGATACATCCAGAATAGGGCATTCTACTCGATCACCGGTCTGATAAGTGAAGAGTACAGGGGAACAATGACTCACTAGATCTGGATGTGAATCCCATCCTGATCAGGTGGGCAGTGTAGAAGGTCTTTCTAGCCACTTTAGCAACGTGAGTGTCAGAAGAACGGCGACTGTCAACCTGGGTCCCCAGGTCCATGATAACCTCCTCTGTGCTTAGAGGATTGCCACCTATATGGTAGCTTGGGGTTACCTTGCTTTTCCTGAAGGGTATGTCTACACATGTTGTGCACTTTGACTTCAGGCCATGGCTCTGGCACCAGCTATCAGTTACTGTGAGTCCCTTCTGAAGGATATCCGTGTCTGATGCACTGTCCACTATGGCGCCCAGTGTGCAGTCATCTGCAAACGTTGTCAGCCAAAGTCCTCCCATGTTGGCCTGTACTTCTGGGAAGTACATGACAAACAATAGGGGGCCAAGGACTGAGCCCTGTGTGACACCACCTGTGACCAGCCTGGAGTCTAACATAGTGCCAGCAACTCTAACCCTGTGGGTCCCGTCCTTAAGCCAGTTTGCAACCCATCTTGTGACATATGGGTTTACATTTCAGTTGTTAGGGTTTTCCACAATATCTGAGTGGGGTATTGTGTTGAAAGTGTTTGCAAGGCCAAGGTAGGCTGTATGGACTGCCTTTCCCCAACAATGGCCTAAGTGACCGTTTTGAAGATGTCAACCGAGTACAAAAGGCATAATCTGCCCTTAACCAAGCCAAACTGGGACGGGTACAATGTCTGCATGTCCCCTATATCTTTGTTTATGAGCTCAATTATGATCCTCTCCATAGCTTTGCAGACTAGACTTGTTAAGCTTATGGGGCAGTAATTACCAGGGTCCGTAGAGGCACCGCCTTTCTGCAGATGTGCACAACTGGACCCTAACCAGGCTGTTGTGCACACTATGGAAATGTAAAGCAGTGATAGGACTAAAGCCCAGGATACTGACCACCACAGTGAAAGTACTGAACCACTACACTATACAGTACTACAGTGTTAGGTCAGTATGAACGGATGTTGACAATTGTGTGCAAAGTATCCCATGCAAAACCTGCAGGCACAGTATACTCCCTGTTGTGTTCACACAAAATTGCATTTGGACAGTAACTACACAACATGGCACAGAACACACAACCATAAACTGGAGGTATTTGTTGAAGGTCACACTCATCCACAAATGTGATGGGCTGCAGAGTTCAACATATGGAAAGCCCACACTGGGCATGTTCACACACTTAGATAAATGAGACATCTTTCACACAACATGCCATGGGAAGGCTGAACTGGGCATGCTCACACACTTGGTCCAAATGTTACTCCTAGCAACTGTGAAAACACACCAGAGGATGCTCATTCCCCTTTCTAGACACTGATCATGTAAGCACCCTATAAGTATATCAGGAGAATAGAAATCTCTCAGTAATCTGAATAGCGCTCTCCGCTAATGCATCCGTCTCTAGTGTCATAACATAGTTAGGTAGGGGGTTGAATCCAGCAAGTGGCAAGTGTGTGTGAAGGAGGGTAAGTGTGTATGAAAGGAGCATCCCTTTTGGCAACTGGGAAAACACACCACAGGATGCTCATTCCACTTTCTAAACTCTGATGATGTCAGCACCCTATAAGTATATCAGGGGAAAGGAACTCTCCCAGTAATGCGAATAGCGCGCTGCGCTAATGCGTCTGTCTCTAGTGTCATAACATAGTTAGGAAGGGGTTTGAATCCAGCGAGTGTGTGTGTGAAGGGGGGTAAGTGTGTGTTAGCGTGTATGAAAGGAACATCCCTTTTGGCAACTGGGAAAGCACACCACTGGATGCTCATTCCACTTTCTAAACTCTGATGATGTCAGCACCCTATAAGTATATCAGGGGAAAGGAAATCTCCCAGTAATGTGAATAGCGCGCTGCGCTAATGCGTCTGTTTCGAGTGTCATAACATAGTTTGGTAGGGGTTTGAATCCAGCAAGTGGCAAGTCTGTGTGAAGGGGGGCAAGTGTGTATGAAAAAAACATCCCTTTTGGCAAGTGGGAAAACACACCACAGGATGCTCATTCCACTTTCTAAACTATGATGATGTCAGCACCCTATAAGTATATCAGGGAAAAAGAAATCTCCCAGTAATGCGAATAGCGCGCTGGGCTAATGCGTCGTCTCTAGTGTCATAACATAGTTAGGTAGGGGTTTGAATCCAGCAAATGGCAAGTGTGTGCGAAGGAGGGTAAGTGTGTATGAAAGGAACATCCCTTTTGGCAACTGGGAAAACACACCACAGGATGCACATACCCCTTTCTAAACGATATCACAATTAAGTATGGCTTTTGATTACAGACATGCCAAGTGTGTTTTGCCCACACAGAATGCCCATGTGTGCGGGTTGTCCCTCACAATAATGCATGACATTGATTAAATCAGTTATGGCAATGCACACATGATGTATGTGTGTGCCAAATACACATATGTACCTGTGACCTTCAATAGTTACCATGTGTGATGCCTGCCACATGTGAATACATGGTATTTGCACAGGGTAACATTATGACTGTGGTCTTCTGTGCAGGTGCTGCATGTGGGATGTGTATATACTGTGTGAGATGTAGATGCTATCAGCCTAGTAGTGAGGGATACACACCTGGTCTGGGGCATATAGTCTACATGTTGTTGATGTACAGGTGCTGCATGTTTTCACCTGTTGTGGGAGTGGTAAGACATTATTCCATAGCAATGCAGTGACTGCATGCTAAGAACCGTTCAGCTAGGGTGTTGTAGCTACACTAATTCATTAGCATTCAGTAATATGTCAGAATCCCTGGTGAGGGTCTGATGCCAACCAAGGTCAGGGGTCTACCAGCCTGTGTCACTTGCTCAGTGATCCCTTCCATGTTCTCTATCATCTATCCCAGTGAGGGACATCCCACATCAGCTGTGGTGGCATGGACAATGACTGAGTCATATGTGTCCATGCCACATGCTACACTATAATATTTATTTACAAGTACTAGGTGGGGTTACTAACCTGCATGGTGGCACAGCCGCGCCAGCCTATGGTCATGCATCTCACGGTTCGCAGAGCGGACACCTGCAGCTGTAATACAAAGGAAGTAATATTGGACTACACATCTCCATGGTATCAGCTAGTTGAAATCCTTACATACATGAGTAAAATGTAACTTACTCAGTAGTGGGGCGTTGGGCATATCCCGGACCTCCTGGATCCATTGGGTCAACTGGTCTTGCTTATGCCGCTTCAGGTCCGCATGGTGGTGACGGACCAGCTCACCAGTGCGTGGAATGCCAGTAGCACTGGTCAGATCATGAGCCAACCGGTCCCATGCCTCCGCCCTATATGCTCCCCATGAGACCTGGCCCTGCATGAGTTGGGCCTCATGACAGTGGACTAGGAGCCAGACCATGTATCTGGACTCCTCAATGCCCCAACGCTGTGCTCGAAAGCAACGTCCCTCACCTACTCCACTCATGCTGACTGCAGGTCTGTTCTACAATCGGTTATATTGTGTATTCCCGCCTATGGGGCTTATATATACCGCTTTTCCCGCACATTTCTGTGATTGGCCATTTTGGAATTGTATCTACTTCACTGAAAATGCTTTATCATGCTCCATTCTGGATTTTATCCCATATATATGCTATTTCTGCATTTCTAGGAATTGCTGTCATAGCTTAGGGGTTTAGTACCTTGACTCTAGTGCATGGTATCCTGGGTTCAAATCTGACCACTGATTTTTAATTTTCCTGACAGAAATGAGTTGAGGACCTGTCAATCAAACATGCCATAAGCACTTTTAAGCACTTAAAAGCAGGTCTGCGCTCATTTGCGCGGAGCTAACGCATGCGCACTGCCAGTTAGCTTGTGGGAGCGGCGCGCAAACGGTGTGCGCTGGGATAAACCTTAATTGACTAGTGACACACATGTTGAGCTAAGCACAGCTAGTTGAAAACAGTTTCAGCCTGTTAAACTGGTGCTTAGCAACGGGCATACAGTTTGCAGCTTTTTAAACACTACGCAGCTACGGGCACTCTGTCTCACAGCAGCTTAGCTATCAGTACATTTCTAATTATTTTTATTATTGTGTTACTTCAATATATATGCTCCATTTCATTCCATTTTACAAAAGGGTATACTTTTACATTTGTACAATACTATCAGGAGCTATTTTAGTGCTTATTTACAAAAAAAAAGTTGTTGTGTGGGCTCGAACCCTGCCTGCCTACTCTTAAGCCGGCAACTCTACCGCTAAGCTATTTCATCTTGGCTTACTTTGCATATTTAGTTCTCATATCCTTCTCCACTGCCTGCTAACTGCAGTTGCGCTAGTAGCACACCCGCGCACACGAGCGCACACAGTAGCACACACTTACGGGGTTTAAAAAAAATAAAACAGTTTTTATTTTCATTTTATAGCCTCTGTTCACTTTGTACACTGATGGTCTGTGGGGGAATGTGTTGTGTAGTGTGTTTATTTACATTTCCATGGCCTCTCGTGGCTGTTTACTTTCAGCCATTCTACACTTCCAGGGGCGTGTCCGCATGCAGGGCTTAGCCTACGGACACGCCCCCTACTCTCTTACACGGACCGTGTAAGAGTTACAGTGTGATTCAGCATGCCTCATGCACCTCATGCATATGCGTGACATGCTGACATCACACCGTTTAACTGCAGCCTCCGTGTAAGAGTTATAACTCTTACACGGAGGCTTCGTGAATCTGGCCCTTAATGTTTTAAATGAAACTGATAAAAACCTTTTTTTGTACTGACAATATCCCATGCATCCTCACATATCCTGATAAAGAAATATGCCAACTCCAAGACTGCACTATGGTGGGAAAATGGCAGACTTCCCAAATCTGCTATTCTGTGGTCTTGCTTAAAAAAAAAGTTGGTATAGCTCGATCAGCTGGTTTTCTATCAGCTGTACTGGCTTTTTCACTCTTTGATGTAAAAACACATCAGTGAAAAAAAAAAAAGGAAAAGCAACATATAAGGAGCTGCCAGAAGTCCAGAAAGGCCATTCCCCACTTGTAACATGAAATATTGGCTTTTTCGACGATGGCGCAGATGCACTTAACAAAACATGCACTCAAACTATTTAAACTCATATATAATATATGTGTATGTATGTGTATATATATATATATATATATATATATATATATATATATATATATATATATATATTATATATATACATCTGTGTGTGCATGTGCATGTGCATGTGTGTGCATGCGCATGCGTTCGTGTGTGTGTGTGTGTGTGTGTGTATCTACACACACACACACACACACACACACACACACACACACACACACACACACACACACACACACACACACACACACACACACACACACACATACACACATACACAAATATTATATATATATATATTTATATATATATATATATATACATATATATATATATATATATATATATATATATATATATATATATATATATATAAATATATATATATATATATATATATAGAGAGAGAGAGAGAGAGAGAGAAAGATGTAAAACAAACCAAATGGTAAAAAGGACACGCAGACAAACCATTCAGTAAAAACTGCAAGAAAAACCCAAGTTACAGTTTTCACTGTGTGCTACATTAACCTTCTGTAGTGGAGGCCCTTGAGATATATGCAAATGGCTCCTTAAGGACATAATGTTTTAGCTACATAGCTACTGAGTGCCCATTACTTTTTTTTTCTTTTTAAGTCTCTATGGTTACATTCAGGCCAATGTAGCCAACCCCCACTAGCTGGGTACGTGTATGTTTTGATCTATATATACCTCATCAGCACAGCGTAAGTGAATAGTTTTGCTATACTTCAGCAACAGAGGGTCCTTATACCCAGGTGATGCTCATAATATATGCAAATTTATAAATTGATCAGATACCATTTAAGCTGACGTGCATAAAGTTGAAACAACTCTATCACCATTGTGCACATTGGCATGCTACTACGCATGTGCAAGAATTAATTTCATTACACACAAAACTTAAAAAACCCCATAAAGAAAGCCTTGTTTTATGACAGACCTCTTGGTAATTATATATTGTTATTCAGAGATCACACAGTCCCCAGTGAAAAGGGTATATTCCACTACTTGGGACTTGTCAATCGCACACGCCTGTCAACCATCTGATTAGTTGACCAAATTACATTCAGTAAACAGATGTTGACCAAAGTACCATTTGACCTATATATATATATATATATATATATATATATATATATATATATATATATATATACACACACATACATGCACATGCACTCATGTGTGTGCGCACACACACACACACACACACACATACACACACACACACACACACACACACACACACACACACACATACACAAATGCACATACAAAGAAATATCTATGGCTGGGATTCATAAACAGCCACTGCATTATGCGATATGCAGTTGCACATGAGCAGAGATGAGCAGGGTGTGTATGATTCCATAAATACTAACACTACATGGATAGACAGAAAACAAGACAACTGCATCTCTCATACATTAGCAATGAACACAGGCATATACTGGCATTCAAGAAGGGAAAAAACAAAACTGTCTTAAGGGTTGCTGCAGGCTCTTGCTGCTGATCATGTGAGATGTTGCACCTGAAATCAACCATGATCTTCAGATCATGTCCTCCATGACAGCAACATTATGGGCCACTGCTGAAACTACTTGGATGCCATACAACAAATAGTTGACATATCAGTCTTGTCTGCAGCCCCACTGGAATCACAGAGTACACATTTATCTAGAAACTAAGGAATGTATAACTTTACATGTATAAGTTAGCAACCAGCTGGGGTGACATTGGGAGTATCATAGGCATCCACCTGCAGAATGTTCCACTGGTATGTCATTATCACATACTCTAGAGGAGAGAACAGACACCATGCAGGACTTCTATAGCATAGCCCATTTCCCTGAGGTACTTGAGGGCCATGGACTGACCCACACTGAAATACAGGTTATGCCTGGTGAGCAGAAATTAAGGTAGATGAACTGCAAAGAGCATAACTCCACCAACTACCAGGTTGTCCATAATTATTAGGGTATCAACTACAATGTGTGTGCAGACCATCTGGGCAGTTTATATAACTCACGCATAGGACATACATGTGACCTGAACAAACAGTTAGCAGAAGCTCACATCCCACAAAGCATCTAGTGCAGAATGCTGGATATGCCCCAGAACATTGGCTCTTGACCTCAATGAAAAATTCACAAACTGGAAATATCAATGAGCATGCATATAGGTTGTCATAGTCTTGACTGCAGTTCCTGTTTAGATCTGGTACTGCCATGCAGTATGACCTCACCACTTGTACCAAAATACTTATTGTGTTTTCTAAAGAAGATTGTATTGTACTTAGAAAAGAGTTATAATAGAGTGTCTCAGTGCTGAGTCTGCAAGTTCCTAGCACAACAGGCAGTAGTAAATGAGATAGGCTATGAGTCAGAAGGAGCCAGTAGCAGGGTAAGACCATGCTTGATGCAGGTGGGCACAAAATGCCATGGTACTAGCTAAGAGGCAATGCATTGTACATAGCTTCAATGCATAAATATACAAGAGCTTGGCAGATACAGACAGAACACATAATACATATCACAGCAACAGACCATGCTTAGTCATACATAGTTTGGTCATGCTGTCCATCAGACATAGATAGCCCAAGTCTTAATCTTATAAAAACTGAGCAGTCTTATAATTTCAGCAGGTGGCAGATAAACATATGCTACATAGGTTCAGTAAAGCTAAACAGACACACAAGTAGCAATGATGCATACCAACAGCCAACAGTCTGTGCAGTCCCATGCATAGAGTGGCACCACATTGATCTAATAATGTGTAGCTACCCCTCTCTGGGCACAATGTCTGTGCTAGTCAGTTCTCAACTCATTACCATTCTGAATTGCAACAGTTGTGCAATGAGCAAACCATGTAAACATTGTTTTGAGTTCTACACAAAGCTGTTCACATGCCAGAACACCAGGGGAGAAGACCAGTTATAGGTTATTATACTATAGTCAGACTCATGACTTCTTGGTTCACCACAATAGGACTAGTCTTATACTAATTTGTTGTTAAAGAGATCTTCTTTGAAAACCTACAAATTACAAAGTTCTGCACACATTGCAGTGCTGCAAATATTTGTTTTATATTGGTAGCTTCTGTAACATATTACTAAATGCTATTAATATATCAAAATAACATTAACACAAACCATATTATCTACTGTGAAGAACTGTGTGACCTTAAGTAAGTCAGTTAACCAAACAGTGCTGAATGATCACCCCCATATAGTAAGTGGGTATCATTCTTATTATTATGATTATAACTGTGATTATTGTTGTTATTCTTCTTCTTATTATTATTACTATTATTATTACAGTGCACTGGAATCATAAGACTTGCATGACTGCAATGTCCTTATTATGCCATTCCACCATCTGTACAACCATTTGCTCTCTGCCACTTTATCTTTCTGATATATCATTCCATTTTCAACATGTAATCTTTTCAATAAATAGAAAAACATAAGGTATACATGTCTATAAATGGCTTATGCAGCTGATTTGTTGTTAATCTCTCTCTCTCTCTTTCTTTCTCTCTATCTCTCTCTGTATGTATATATATCTATATATATATATACATATATATATATATATATATATATATATATATATATATATATATATATATATATATATATGTGGATCTAGTTCAGTAAATTGACTTACTAGAAAACCGAAGCCCAGAAACTTGAGATGAAATAACCGAACAGACAAGGTCACTGAACATACAAAATATTGAAAACTAACACCAGGAAAACGGTAAGTTGTCCAACACCACCACGTAAACAAATCACATTAAACTCAACCCACCAAAGTGGGGGGCTTCATCCACACACCCCCTTAACTACAGTATGGAAAAGGGCAAAGGTCACCGTGTTGGCCAACTGACTATTTTCCTGTATTAAACTTATTTTGCCGTTCAGTGTCCAAATCTTTTCTGTCTCTTTGTCTCGGGTATCTGAGCTCACACACACATATAAATATATATATATATATATATATATATATATATATATATATATATATATATATATATATATGGGTCTAGGACATTTCACTGAAAGCAAATTTCACCTAAACACAAATCACTGAACACAAATCACTGAAAGCACAACTCACCTAAAACTCAATTCACCGAAACACATTTCAACTAAAGTTTGAGATGGCCTTGTAACCACTGTAGTGCAACCCTTGAGTTAGTATATATAGTGGGGGGGGTGGGAGGCACTACCCCTACATTAGGGGGTGTGGGGGTCGTAGCCCCACACATATTTTAAGTAGATACCATGTTTGAAAAAGAGAAATATATTGAAATTGCAAGTATCCATATATATAGTTCAAAATGTTTAACATATGTGGGGGGCTATGCCCCCCACACACCCCAATGTGGGTGGTGGTGTCCCCACCCCCCACTATATATACTAACTCCTGGGTTGCACTACAGTGGGGACAAGGCCATCTACAACTTTAGGTGAAATGTGTTTTGGTGAATTGTGTTTTAGGTGAACTGAGCTTTCAGTGAAATGTCCTAGACCCATATATATATATATATATATATATATATATTATATATATATATATATATATATATATATATATATATATATATATATATATATATACACACACACATATATATATATATATATATATATATATATATATATATATATATATATATATATATATATATATATATATATATATATATATTCACTTTATAATTTGAAATACTAAAATTTCGAATTTTAGTATCTCCAGACTATAAAGCCAAAAGGCTAAAAAACCGACACCACAACCTCGAAATTCAAAATCGCAGTCATTCACATGCACACACTACCACACAAACAAGCACACATGCACCTACCTTTAAAATGTTTAACATATGTTGGCGGCTATGCCCCCCACACCCCCCAATGTGGGGGGTGGTGCCTCCCACCCCCCCACTATATATACTAACTCCAGGGTTGCACTACAGTGGGGACAAGGCCATCTATAACTTTAGGTGAAATGTGTTTCGGTGAATTTTATTTTAGATGAATTGAGCTTTCAGTAAGAAGTGCACACCAGTTTGAGTTTAGGTGAAATGTGCTTTCAGTGAAATGTCCTAGACCCATATATATATATATATATATATATATATATATATATATATATATATATATATATAGATTCACTTTATAATCTTGAAATGCTAAAATATCAAATTTTAGTATCTCCAGACTATAAAGCCGAATGGCCAAAAAAACGACACCACAACAGCAAAATTCAAAATCGCAGTCATTCACATGCACACACCACCACACAAACAAGCACACATACACCTACCTAATGACACTAAAACAAACAAAACAACACACACACACAGACAAACAACACAACATAACAAACAAACACACCTAGCCTACCTATAAGCAGGTGGGGCTGTGCCCCCCACACCCCCGCTACTTATATATACTAACTCTGAGGTTGCACTAAACACATAAACACATAAAACTCACCACTACACACACTCATGCACATTAAGATCCCTACCCAGTACCCTTACAAGAACGCCACTTACCTGAGTCCCCAGCTAAATCTACAGACCGTACTGCACATCACGAACGCGACAACACAATGGCGGATTAGATATTTCCACATTTGATATCATGCAGTTTTGCGTAACTGCACTTTTGACTTTATAGTCTCGAAATACTAAATTTCCAGATTTTAAAGTGAAACCATATATATATATATATATATATATATATATATATATATATATATATATATATATGTATTTTTTTTTATTTTTTGTATTTTTTTAATTATCTGTTGCACTTCACTTGGCATTGTGCAGCTTTACTGGTCATCAGTGAGCAGAGAGCAATGACAGTACTCATCCTATAGCAAAAAGAAAAGAAAACAAAAAAATCTTGTGCATGTATTAAGACTTTGTCTTATGTTAAACACCAGAACTTAGCCTCCTTGTACATTAGTAAGCAAATCTGACATTAGAAACAGCACAAAAGTAATGTAAAGGGATTATGTTCTCTGTAACCGCTTCCATGGTCAATGCATTAATGATGCTAAACGTCCATTAAGTGCACTGCATGCACACTTTGAATCCAGTAAAAGTGAGTTACTGTTGTACAATATTGTTTTCACTGTTTAACAGTAAAACATTAATAGGAACCTCTTTTGATGCCTTTTTGTCTGAGAATTTTGGTGCCATACTAGTGTAATGGTCTGTGTAGATTTTGACTGAGCTATGCATGGGCTTGGATCCTTTCATGTGCATTCATTTTTTGTTCATGGTCACTGTTGTAATAAAGTGATATTATATTTATTTGTATTTATTTATTCCAGTTTGATGTCCGGGGAAGACCACTGGGCTCGGGGTGCCATTTTCAGTGGAGGCCCGGGGGGAAAAGCTCCAACAATACATAGTTACATCAATAACTACCAAGAAACTTTGCATTACTGACAAATAAACATGTAGCTTTCATAAAGAAACAAACAATTACAATTTTGTTTAGGTGTAAAAGACAGGCAAATGGCCTTGAGGCTAGATTTTACAGTATAGTTATTTATACATATAATACATGAGCAAGGTTAGCTAGGTGAGAGACTAGCCAGGAGTAAAAGTGGAGGAGAACTTGGGAGGTATAGGGTGAATAGTACAGTTGCATTCCCTGTTTGAGTAAAGGTGAGAATGAAGATGAGTTTTAAAGTTTTCGAGGTTATCGCAGGTCCTAAGAGTGGAGGGAAGAGCATTCCATTTTTTGGCTAAGGGGAAGGAAAGCAGAAGCTGACCAGCTGGGCGCTTGGGTTTGTGGATGGTGATTAGGTTTTGGTAGGTAAATCTAAGTGTTCTATGGAGAGTATATGGTTGTAGGATATTAGATAGTGCAGGGCACGTGGTAAGTTGAAATAGTAGTCTATAGGCAGTCATGATTTGGAGAAAGTCAAGTTAGTTATGGAGTTCAAGACAGTTTAATGAGTGAAGGGAGGAACAGTGATGAGAGGAAGATTTGGCTTTGGTAGCAGATCTGGAGATTTTATTGTAACATACTTCTAGTTTGGAGGATAGTGAGGAGGATAAATTAGTAAGTAGAGGGGTGCCATACAGTAGAGAGGGAAGGAGATAAGCAGTGGCGAGTGTTAGTCAGGTAGCAGGAGAGAGGAAGTGGTTGTTTCCTATAAAGTAGGCTGAGTTTTATGTGGGTTTTCTTTATGTTTAGCTGGACATGAGTATTAAATTTTAGGAGTTCATCAATGGTTACACCAAGACGTTTGGCGGAGGGAACGACCTCTAAAATGGAGTTGTTATGGCTAGTTATTTGGAATGAATTTTTATCAATAAGGGAGGACTAGGAAGGAGAGAATAGAAGGATTTTAGTTTTGTTAGCATTTAATGAGAGGTGATTTTGGAGCATCCAGTTTTCGGTAGTTGAGAAGGCTGTTTGTGTCAGTAGTTGGAGATTTGTTAAGTGGGAGGTGCAGCAGATCAAAGTAGAATTGTCAGCATATTGAACAATTTTAGTAGTGGGTATGGCCTTGTAAAAGTTGTTAATAAAGATGTTGAATATAACTGGGCCAAGTATGGATCCTTGGGGTACTCCAGTGGGGGTAGGATGGAAGGTGGAGTTGCCCTGGCCCCATTTGAAAGCATGGGACCTGTTGGAAAGAGCTGGAGAACCAGGAAAGAGTTTTGTGGGAGAGATTGAGATTAGACAGATGATTTAGAAGGTGGGCGTGGGAGATGGTATCAAAAGCTTTAGATAAGTCCAGCAGAACTGAGGATGCTAAGTTATCGGAGTCACAGACTAAATTGACAGTATGTAAGAAGGAGAGAAGGGCGGTGTTGGTACTATGTCCTGGGTGGAAGCTGTGTTGGGTAGGAGAGAGTATCTGGTGTTTGGTATGGAATGGCAAGAGCTGAAGGTGGATGCATTTTTCAAGGAGTTTAGAGAGAGGGGAAAGGATGGCTATGGGGAAGAAATTAGATATGTTACAGTTTTTGACACCCTTATGAAGTGGAAGAATATATGCAGAGTGCCATAGTTTGGGTACATAGGATTCAAGTATTGATCTATTGATCAGGATGCTAATAGGGAAAGCAATACTATTGGAGGCTATTTTTAAGAAGGAGGAGGGAATGTTGTCAGGGGCATTGGAGCAAGGCTTTAGTTTAGAGAGTAGTTTCTTTATCTGGTAGGTGAAGATGGGTTTGAGTTCAAAAGTGGGGGGGGGAGAGAGAGGATGTTTGGTTGGGGTGGGGTTGAGGGTTGTTGTTGATAAAGGTCCTGGCTATCTCAGAAATAGAAGTGGTGAAGAAGGTGTTGAATAGTGAGGCAATTTCAAGGTCAGATTTTCTGGTGTCGGGGCAGGGATTGTTTTTAGTACCTGACCTAAGGAGAGAGTTGATAGAGTTCCAAAATGTTTTGGGTATTTTTGCATGATTTGTTTGCATTTTGATGTAGTAGGACTTTTTATCTTTGATAACTTGTTTTTTGGCAAGGTTTCTTAGTTGTTTGTATTTCAGTAAGATGTCTAGTTGTTAAGTTTGGAGGTATGTTTTCCAGGTTTTATCTCTTTGTAGCATAATCTTTTTGGTGTCTTTGGTAAGCCACGGGGTGGTCTTAGTTTTTACTCTTTTTTTTTCTTACTGGAGCTAGGGAGTTAAGGACATTTAAAGAAGTTGAATTGAAAAAGTCAACGGCTGAGTCTAATGGAAAAGTTTTCAGGGGGGTTCCAATTGGTATTCCTGAATGAATCAGAGAAAGTAGTAGGGTTAACATTAGAGAGGTTCTGAGTGTGGATAAACTGGTGGGAGTGTGGGCGGGTGAGGGAAGCTCGATGGGTGAAGGCAGGGAGGTGGTCTCCTAATGGGTATGGTATGACATCAGATTGAATCACTTTATTGGGATGAGATACTAGAATCCAGTCTAGTATGGAGCCTGGGAGGTTGGTTTTGTTGGGTCTAGTCATGGTGTTAGTAAGTTGAGTGTAGTCAAATAGATTGATTGACATGGTGGGGTCGGGGTTGTTGATTTTGTTCCAGTCTATATTTATATCACCCAATATGTAGGTTTCCAGTTTAATATTTGAAGAGGCCCAGGACAGGATGTCTTCCAGGATGTTGGTGTTGTCACCTGGAGGAATATAGAGGGAAATGAAGCAGATGCTTTTATGATTGTTAATTTTTAGAAGGCCTGCTACCAGTTCAGCATTAATGAAAGAAGGGATGGGATTAGGATATGGAGTAAAGGACAGCTGGTTGGAGTAGACTAATGCAACATCACCACCTGGAGTACTTAGGCGGTCAGATCGAAGTGATTGAAATCCAGGGGGAAGGAATTCAGAGTCACTTATGTGAGGTTTTAGCCAGGTTTCACAGATGGCTACAATGTCAGGTGAGTTGTGAGTGAGCCAGGCATGAAAGTGGGTTGTTTTATTTTTTAGGCTTTGGGTGTTGATGGTGAGGAATTTGAGGTATTTATTGGTGGAATTATTGTGGGAGCTAGTGTGGTTAGTAGGAAAGAAGTTTGGTCCTGGATTAGGGTGAATGTCACCGGCTAAGCAGAGGTAAGTGAGATAAGGAATAAGTTGTTTTGCTTTGTACTTATTTAGAAGTGTCTGGTAATGAAAAGGTCTGGGTTTGTAGTATTTAGTAGTGATTGGGAGAAGTTTTACTTTGAAGAGGAGGGAAGGGTGGGAGGGAACTAAAGAGGCTGAGATGTTGTGGAAATGTGTTGTGTGGGGGTGGTGGGAAGGCAGAGGTGGAGGGTGTAGATGGAAGTGAGTAGAGGAGGTGACATGGTATAGAGGAAGTAGAAGAAGGATGAGGATGGATGTGGAAATAAAGGTTTTAGGAGTAGGAGAGTGCATGATAGGTGGGGCCTGTTGGATGTAATAGAGAGGAGGTTAAGGGACTTAGGAGTGGAAGGGGTGAGGTAGTGAGAAGCAGGTGGGGTGGAGGGAAAGTGCAGAGGATTGGTCGGTAGAGAGAGAGAGAGAGAGGGATGTTAGGAGAAGAATAAATGTAGGAGCACTGGGGGTGGGTGGAATTTGGGGGTAGGGTAGGGGAGTGGAGTGAGCCGGCAGTGCGAACAGAGCAGGTCAGAAACAAGGAAATGGAAGAGCAAGTCAGCAAGGAACAATCAGTGAGGTGAGTAGTAGGCACAGAGCAGCAAGGCTCATGAGTAACGTGCAGTTCTGCTAAGAGAGATTGAGGAGGAGAAGGGAAGCTACAGAAGGTAGGGCAGGGCAATAGAGCAAGTAGGACAGACGAATATCCAGTAGCTTGATTTACTTTACAATAAAGTATTTAAAAGTAGGTTAATTCTGGCATCTAGTGGACAGATCAGTTAACAGCAGAGGAGGGCTAGGCACCTACAAGAGGTAAGGGACTGGAGAGAGCAGGTTGAGTGGGCTCTGCGGTAGGCTGCTAGCATACACATATAGTATTACAATATTGCTAGTGGATATGCAGACAACTCTCTAAAAAGGTACATACACTTTGGTTCTTTTGAATTTTAGTACAGGTTCTGCTCAGGGGACCAGTACAGCACTGGGGAAGTAAGCATTCGCTTTAGATGGATGTCAACAGTCAGGAAATTCAGGAAATGTCAAGGCAGGATACACCAGGGAATGATATACATGCAGCAGGACAAAACTTTGGTTCTTTTGAGTGTTAGTACATGTTCTGCTCAGGGGACCAGTACAGCACTGGGAAAGTAAGTGTTCACTTTAGATAGATGTCAACAGTCAGGAAATATGTGATCTATTAACAGATGTACTGTGAAACTCACATTGCATGTTTAGCTAGTGTGCTGCCTAGGCATCTTTTAGCATGTTTCTAAGTCATTTAAGCACAACACATAAACACAAAGGACTGAGGCATGTACATAAATGTTTGATAGTGTGGAAATTGTGCACAATGCTTAGCAGAAAGCAACAGTGCTAGATATATGTGAGTAATAATATATGACAATTCCCATGTAATATGGCAATAAAGGAAGAAAGATCCTTTGGCTGTTTGTTGACTGTCACATGAGTGAGCATAAACACAAGCTGCAACAGAAACAATAATGATATCAATACACAAATGTACTGCTAAGCATATAAACATTAACACCTGCCATAACATGTACTCCAAATGTGTCCAAATTAATGCAAGGTGAATGCATTCTGTGTAATGAAGATTTCATATCATTAGCTCATTGAGACATAACATTTATTTGAGTGGATTGCAAGTACTGTTCTAATCTAACCAGGGTGGAATACATTTGTATAATACTGTTTCCATTGTTTATGTGCACTCCATTAAAATGACCTTCTTATTACACCTTTTTAACAGAGAGTTTCTGTGGTATACCTGTAAAAAGCTGTGTTGTTACACTGTCTGAGAGTTATGCATGGGTTTTAATCCAAATATGACTTCATTTTGGAATGCTTTACACTAATGTGATAACCTGAAATGTGCACTACTGACACCTCTCCTGTGATAGATATCTGTCATGTATAAGTAATGATCTGCTTAGCAAAATTGATTGTGTTGCAAACTCACAATAAACGCAATGCACACATACACAAAGTACTGGCAGATTGCAATAAAAAACTTTTGCGGTCCTCAAATGGAGCTCAATGCCTGGCATATAGCAACAGTGGCAGACTTATGTTAGTAAAGATAAATGACTTTTATCATTTCATAATGATTTATATTCTGCCACTGTCAATGTATCATTGTACTAAACTTGTGAAATATAATTTTAAATGAATTAATGTTGAGGATTTGTATCCCCAATGCCTTATGTTTGTTGAACATTGCTCACTGTCCATTTTCCATACAGCTGGCAAAAACTATGCAAATATGTAATACCTGACAACTTCTGTAAATATTTTTCTGTGCCATGTGTAGGTAGAACACAGGTTAAAATTGCATGAAGGAGGTAGTTAAAGGTTTAAATCCTTTAATGTGTAAGTTGAGGGAGCATGAGCAGCAGTTGTGATAATTATGCAAATCCATTTCTTATATATAAATCTTGCCATGTTTCACACTTTAAAGAGTTAATGGATTCATAATTGTGCAATACATATATAAGATATTTTTGCCATCCATAGGATCATAAGAGATTACTAGGCTAATGGCTCTGAAGCCCTTACAAGCCTAGCCAAGAATTTATCCCCAAAAAGAAACCTCAGTCAGCACCTGTCGCCACTGTTAATGAGGGACACAGGTGGAACCCTTGAGACAAATTTGTGGTTGCCGATCCACTCATCAAGGTTGCGCTTGAAGAATGTCAGTGACATACTTTGTTTGACATGTATATGGAGTCTATTCCAGAGATGGGGCAGCCTCTGGGAGACAAACTTGTTTCTCCAGCAAGTTTTGTTAATGTCACATATTAGATTTAAGCCTTTCAATTGGGTACTATGCGAGGAGTTAGACTTACAGATATGGAGCATCTGTTGTAGAGCATGGTCTGAGATTGCCTTGAAGGTGAGACACAGATCACCGCTAAGCAATCTGTACGATACAGAGTAGAATGATAGTGATTTCAGCCTGTCCACATACGACAGGTGTTAGAGGCCATGGATTCTCTTTGTGAGGTGTTTCGGTGGTCTTTCCAGTTGGTACGGGTGTTGAAAGAGGTACACACAAAACGGGGCAGTGTACTCAATTATTGGCCTAATGAGGGAGAAATATAGAGAGGTAATAACCTCCTTTTTTCTGGATGCAATCCCTTTACTTATGAGATGAACCAAGTAAAAAGACTGTTTTGACCACTGCCGCTACATGATGGACAAATGTGAGATTGTTTTCAACTTGCATACCCAAGTTTCTCACCACAGGTTGTGTGCTTAGAGGGTTGCCACTAATGTGGTAATCAGTAGGGTCCGTGTTTTTGATGAATGGTATGATAATAATTTTTTTTTGCATTTAACTTAAGGCCATGACTTTGGCAGCAGTCATTTGTTGCTGTGATACCCTCTTGAAGAATATTAACATTATTTGGGGAGACAATAACAGCACCCAACTTACAGTTGTCCACAAACTTGGTCAGCTACAGCCCTTTTGTCTTTGCCTGGATCTATGAGAAGTAGATGCCAAGCAATAAGGGTCCCAGGACAGATCCCTGGGGGACACCACTAGTGACAAGTATGCTGTAGGAGGTACCGGTACCTATTTTGACCTTAAGGGTCCAATCAGTGAGCCACTTGGCCACCCATCTGATGAGATAGGGATTTTTGCCAAGTTCTGTTAGCTTTTCAATGATGCTCAAATGGGGGATTGTGTCAAAGACTTTGGTCAAGTCAAGGTAAACTGTATGTACTGACTTTCCCTCATCCAGTGCCATGGTGACAGTCTTCAAAAAGTCAACCAGGTTCAACAGGCAAGATCTGCTCTTGACAAAACTGCATTGTGCAAAATCATTTGTTCCCAATTCCTGACATTGGGCAAAATATGTGAAACATGAGATTTGTTTTGAGCACCAAATCAGTGCTAGTATTGCTGACATCTTTGAAGGAAAGTTTCATGGCTGTTAAAGGTAGTGCTCGTTTTAGAGCAAAGAGGTGGTTGAGTTGGAGGCAAAGACTTTTCTGCTCTTCTTCCATAAGCATTAAAGCCACAGGCTCCTACAGGAAGAAAGATAGAAAAATTGATGCAATTATTATCAAATTCAGTGGATGTACATTTTTGGCTTTTCTAGTTCTTTTGCCTCCAAATAATCTTGTATAAAGGCAAATTTGCCAGAGACTTAGTTGCTTGGTAGTTGCTTGTTGATCTATCAATCATTTTATGTTCTTGCAGATGATCATCCAGTGATATTAATTTTCCAACCAGGTCTTTTAACTTGTTTTTATAAGATTTTGGAGAATTGGGGCATTCTAGTGGGGGGGGGGTTGATTTTGATTATTTTGCATGATGGAAGAACTATTTTTAAAAACTGGTAGGGCATTAACAAGTTGGTGCTTTTATTCAGTGATTGGGATGATTTCTTTTAGCACAGTTCTCTTGTTAGAGAAAATGGTCACCTATCAAAGAAAACTGGGAAATTAATTGGAAACAGTGAATGGTTTTCAGAAATCTGCATGCCGTAGGCAGTTTCATCAAGAATGATATTTTAATAGCAGTAGTCTTTAAAGGATGGGCTAAGTACAAAGGAAGGTAATTGTATTAGGAGACTATGACATCATTTTGAAGTGGGACATAGGTTGGGTTTCTTTATAGTTTAGGTGGGAAACAACTTAGAAACCATGAATCCAGGACTGGATTTTGGGAAACAGAGAAATCAAGGTGGGATTTTCTCAGTCAAAGCTAGTACATTAGATTATTAAAAGTATACTATTTTTATTGATTTTGACTTGAAAATTATGGATGGTGGGAATGTAGAAAAATATACATTAGAGCCAGTCATGTGCTGAGTGTGTTGCAAATTGTTGTACCTACCAAGATTTATTTTGGATATTTATTTTGTAAGAAACTATTATATAATAACTGGCAGTTAATGCCATGTTACATCATTAATAATGTACCAGCTTCTTATGTTAGTCCATGGTGGTTGCTAGAGAAAAGTCTGTAATGTGAGTTTAGATGAACTTATGATATTTAATTACTACTAAATGACTTAGCCATCCTGCAGGAAGATATGTCCCAAATAAATAACTGGTGCCAAAATCATGGAGTGAAACTATATGCAAAAAAAAAAATGCATTATCATATCATTTGGGAAGTCATCTATCTCAGGGAACTACCACACTAACAATACACCCCTAAAAGTTGAACCAATTGTTTGGGATTTGGGAACCTATGTGGACAATGACCTAACATTTGAACAATGTGTCCATTATTGTAAGAAGGTCCTTCTATACTGCACGGATTATAAACAAAGGGATTGTATCTAGATCTATAGATATTGTCCCCATTTTCACAGCCCTTATTAGGCCATTCATTTACTATAATGTCCACTTTAGCATGTATCTTTCCCGTTACATGCAACAATTGGATCTCCCACAGAAATAACTTACTGACAGGATACAAGGTCTAAACATCATGTCCTACAGGGACAGAATTTAAGGTCTGTTACTATCCTTGGTATCCTACAGCCTGCTGAGAGATTAACTGTGTTTCACATACAAGGCATCCTCTGACCCAATTACTGATAGATTTACTGCACATCAGCAAGTCAGATAGCATCAGGAATATGCAGGCTAGGGATCCAAATCTGTTCTGCAACATGAACAGAACAACTTGGAAGACCGGTATATCTCACAGAGAATACCATTGCTCTGGAATGGACTCTCCATCCACATAAAACGAAGTTCATCCATGTTCATGTTCAAGCAGAATCTGGATCTATGAAACTAAAACCAAAAATTTACCCCAAGACTGTCCCCTGTACTACTTGTAGACGAAGGCCACTCCTAAATTTTTATCAGCCTTTAGCAGAACACTTTAAAATAATGCAAAATCAGCAACTATGATGTTCCTTTCAGTGGAATTTTATTCCTTTCTAGAATGGGTGTAGACAGTGACTTGTTCACTATTGTAAGATGGAAATTATTAGGAAAAAAGTGCAATATTTCAATTATCTGAAAAGAAGGAAGTGAATGCTATCAGCAGTGTGTCAATGACTGACCAAATTTTGGCCAAACAATTTGTTTCCTGGCACACGGCTGAGCCTGGAGTAACTGTCTGCTCTGTTTCACTATACTCAGCTATGCTGCTCTACCCTCTCCCACCCCCATCCAACCCAAGCCTGGCATTACTTTGCTTATAGTAACTGCCTCCATCTTGCATCGCAACTCCATTATATCACAAAACTTAGAGACTTAGTACAACACCTTCAGTTTAAGTAACACAATTTTCACAATATAACTTATAAGTATACCATTGGCCCCTAGTAAGCATTATTACCTATTACTTAATGTTCCTAAATCACCTACTTTAGCCTTTAGTAAATGTAGCACTCACTTCCACAATGCATAAATAGCTCAGCATTCTACTACTCATCATTACATTTTTCACACGCAAACTTCATACAACACACATTACTGACAGAACAAAAAACACCAACTCTTATGCTCACCAGATGCATTTTAAAATCAACATACCTACTTGGTGGACCAGCTACCCCAAATTGTTAACATACATTCCTAGGGTAGTGTATATACATACCATGAAGTCCAAGAACACAAATATACCTCACACCTCATAACTCATAGCTGCAAAACTAGTCCTATTATTCATGTCTCTTACTATATTAATATCTGGAGATACAAAAACTGACTCAATCAACTTATTACATGCCAGAAGGATCTTTCTGTCTGTTATCATTATACATGTAATCTAATCAGTAAATGAGAACAGTGCACCACATCTAAGGATAATGAGATCAATGCAGTTACAGTGACATGTCTGAAAATTGACTTAGTCATAACCACTTCTCTCTCCAGGATAACTTTCATTTTATATGCGATAACAGGGCTGGTGGGGAAGTCGCCCTGTTTACTAACACCTCTTCAGTCATAAAAATCACAAAAAAACAGCCAGTTCTAGTTATCCCTCTGACCACTTTACTAACCATTTATTATTGTACATATACAGCTATGCTAAGTTATTCATAGGTGTGGTATATATTCCTCACTTTCCAGCAAGTCCTTAATGATATTCCAGATATTACAAAACACCATAAAACTCTACTAATAGGTGGTGTTTCTATTAACTAGGGAGGACAACAAAACCAGCAGCTTAAGCATCTATCCTACATCGTTTCACTAGAAGCAAGCCCAAAATCTCACAAAAACATATCCTCATCTGTTGATATACTCACCAACAAGCCTGACAAAATGTGCACAATAAGGATTCTGCCGAACATTCTGCAAATAACCACTACCCAGTTCACACCTCCTGGGCAGTCAGTAAATACCCCCCCCCCACGTCATTAGGACAGTTAGACAAGATCTTGATACTGCCAACATACGCTTATGGCAGAGCTCCTGCAAATTATCTGGAACTCTTAATACCAATGCATTGATATAACCTCTGCTTTATCTATATTCTACAAGCTACCTATCCAAGAAAGGGTATTCCTAATCAAATATGTAAGGCTCAGAGGAAAGCCAAGCATATGGGTGACTAATTCTATAAAGCACTAAATTAAACTCAGGGAATGAGCCTATAAATCTTGGAAAGCTAACCCTCTTTACTCTGTCAAAACAGTAAATACCTAAAAATGTGTAAGAAAATTTGATCCAAAATTAATGACCAAAAAACATCCTATACTAGGAATATGATAGCTAAATGTTTTGGGCATCCCCAAACATTTTTTAATCATGCCAGGTGTTCCACAAGGCTCTTTACTCAGACTATCACCAATTGTTATCTGTGTTAATGTTCTTATTATTTCATGAAAAACACAAAATAGCTTATTATTTTTTAGTTCCTCATATCTGTATAGTTGGAGTTGTACTTCTCCAGTGACACAATGCTCTCATGAGACCCCATTGCTGTCCACAATTGTCCCTGTGAGACACTGTCCCACTCCCTAATTGTTCTGGTGCTTTGTGGTTACAGCATATTGGTAGTATGTTTCAAGATGGGAAACCTCCTTCCACATGGCAACCACTGCTTCATGATCACTATGGTCAATAGTGCATTGGACCACATGGTAATAGTGGCAGGTGAGAAACCCATAACAGACACTTACGCTGTAAGTTGCTTTTCTTGCATGTCTCTCAGATAACTAATTTAGTGATATCATGCTTTGTGGCTGTGGCACTGGCATGCCAAGAAGGGTCAGTTCTGTAACATCCCTGCCCTAGACTTTATGGTAGTGACACCTTCAAGTCTAACCACAGACACTAGCCCAGCCTGAACCAAAGTGCTACCAGAGTTAAGAAAATGGGTGCCCTTCCACAACAAACATCCCACCCCTACAGGATAAACACATCTACCTTTACTGACTAAGTTGTCAAACTCTCAACTGATAGTCAAACCTTGGTACAGGGCCCAGGCAAACCTTGGCTGCCTGGGCCCTGTACATCAAAAACAAAGTCCATTATGTGAAAACATTGTCATTTGAGAAGCCATCATTTCTTTTGAGATTTAATCCCTTTACTCTGTTCTAGCTCAGTTGTATGAGGCTTGTGAAAGCATGAACTTTAAAACCAATCTCACTGAAACAAATGTTATAGTTTTTGGCACTCAGAAATATCTTCTTTTATAACACGACATCAGTAACCTTACAGGCCCTGATGATATATCTTGCTGCCTATAACATATCATTAGTTTTCTCCATTTATGTCCATAACCTTAAAAATAAAACCACTTGTGCTCTATAAACGCAATGCGCATTTCTAAAATATTCTAAAGAAGGCAGGATTGCCACCAGCTAAAGATAACTTACATCCACATTAAAAATATACTCTTTCCATCACTGGCTTGATGTCAGAAAAAAAATCTGCTAAAACTACAGAAAGTTCAGAGTTGCATCTGTGAATTTAAGGGAATTTATTTGGAACTGGCAGAAGGTTCAGTCACTGCCTTACAACACACCGGCTTGCTGGCTTCTGATTGCCCCCAAACCATACTCTTCTCATTAATACAGTTGTATATAAAATTGCTTAAATTAACCGACACAAGGAATTAAATTGACTGGGTTCTGTCAAAGAATACTTCAGGGGGGGAATTTACAAAAGCCTGCAAGATAAGTTTTACTACATGCAAGGTGTGATGCGCACACAGGAGTAATAAGTTTTAGATTCAGTAAACTCTGCACAGCGGCACACTTTCACACACAGGGATGGGGAAGCAGTAAGCTGCTGCTTACACCTATAGGCTTGTGTTTTATTATTACCTCCTGCCTCTTTGGGTGCCTGTTGTGGTTTTACTGGTTCTTGGTTCTGTGGCACCCTTTCCGTGGAATTTTTGGATTACTTGTTACATGGAGGTGTCTGAGGTGGAGGATTGCTTCCAGGATGGGGAAGCAGTTCAAGGTACTGACCTGGATTTGCGCCTGTCTCGTGTGGAGGGGCAGCTTACCCAATTGATTTTGCTCATGACTGGTAACTCTCAGTGAGGTAAAGACAATTCTTTTGATATCAACCCTATGAGGTCTACCCACAAGAAATGCGATTAAACCTGCTGCTGCTTACACCTACAGGCTTGTGTTTTATTATTACCTCCTGCCTCTTTGGGTGCCTGTTGTGGTTTTACTTGTCCTCTAAATACTCTTGCAGCATCACAGTATGAGCAAGGGTAGAGTGCAGAAGGTCCTGGGATGGAGTACAGGGTTGGCTAGCTTTCCTTTTTATACTGAATGTTTGTGTGATATCACAGAAATGGAGGAAAGTAGTTGCATTTTTGCCTACTTACTTTATTTATGCACATCTGCATGGGGATACACTGGGGTGTGCGGAGGTGTACCTAGTGCAATGATGACCAAGCAGCAGGTGTGTGTAATAGATGCAACTCACACAATCTGCACCTCCCCATGTACTGGCTGTGTACTGCTTGCATCAGACAGAGTCAGCCCTGAACTCAAAATGTGCCCACTGCTACATTTGCAAAGTAAGTCCTGAACCTAGAGTGTAGTTTCTGTATGATGTTATGACATATATCTGTATTTATTAGGTTGTAACAGTAATTAAGTAAATAGTACCATGGATTTGTGCGAAAAGTACTTTTAACATGTAACAGCAGAGAGACCTTTACTTTACTTATATGTGTCCATTAGTAAGTAGTAGGCCTCAGGGGTCAAAGATTCACACAGTCCTACCTCTGAAGTATGCTAATGCTCACGATGTGGCCTTATTTTTCCATCATACCTCTGTACTGGAAAATCCATAAAGAGAGAAGCTAGACAGTACTGATACACATTGCAGTTTCTGACTTCTCAACCCTCCCTAAGATCAAACAACAGGCAGGAAGCAGAACAAGGAGAGTAACACGATCATCATATCCTTGTTTGTGCCATAACAGTATCAACTTTGCTTACCCACAAAAGTACATGCTATGCTTGTTTGTGACATAACAGTAGATGGGCCCTCCACCCCAAGAACACTGTAGCATTGCTTGTGCCTTAACAGTAACTCAGCAATGGTCCCCCAAAAGAGCAGTATATGGCTGTTTGTGCCATCCAACTTGGCCTTCAGTTACTAGCAAATGCATATCATATAACTCCCAGTTAATTTCTGCACACATTTTAAGGCTAAGGATATTGAATGCCTTACACACTTGAATGTCTCACAGTATCGCTGAGATAACTGATGAAGTACCAAGAAACACAGACAAGTAATACAAGGCTGTATGTTTGCAAACAGAATCCTAACAGATTGTGTGATCAGTAAGTGCACTACATCCAAATATAAAGAGTCAAAAGTAGAAGTCACAGCAGAAGATCTCATAGTAGTGTACATCCTGATGTATTGGTTTGTGTGAACAATGAATTTAGTTCTTTGCTTCAAAGATATTTGTGTTGCTAAGAGGGATAAGGCACCCTTACTGTATTCTGCATCTGTAGTTGTGTGAGAGTCCAAATCCTGAACTATGTAGAAACAGCTGATGTGTAGTGTCATTTTGTACTGTGTATTTCATACCTTGCTTTTGCTCAGTTCATGTACATCTCCCTTTCCATTTATTTTCCTACGTTTCTTTTTTTTTATTCCACTGTTTTCATGATGCACTGCATAACGCAAACAAATGACTGCAGTTTTGGCTGTGCTTATGTCACTTGCGTGAAGTGTGGCATTGCCGTAACCAGACTACCTAGGAAACAGACGGGCAGACATAGAAACCAGATACATTCAATAAATGCATTTGGCTATCTTGAAAACCCAGTGTGGAGTAACAGTCACACATTAGCAATGAGGCTTGCATTTGCATGCTGCTTAACTACAAATAAACAGCTGTATCCCACATGGGCATGCATTTAGTTAACCATAACAAAACTCTGCTGTCCAATGCACACCTTTCAGTTGTTTAGATATTTGTAGAATGTTCTGATTTTTGCATCACATTTTTGCCCTGCACCTCATAAAAATTTGGTTTTCTGGCAAATAATTTGAAAATACTTGACTTTTGAAGCCAGAAAACAATGGCAGACATTTGAATTTTTAAAACTCCTACCCTTTATATGATTCACATTAATGCAAAACATGCTATTCTATCAATTATATAAGTTTGTAAGAGCAGTATGTAAAACATATCCCTACGTCTGGGACTTTTTCAACCCAATATGTATGACTTTGTCTGGATTTCTTGCTATAAAAGGTTGAGAGGCATGTTCCAATGTGCTATGGAAATGTATATATGATGCTGTCTGATTTCAGTCCATGTGCTCCCCACAAAGTCACAAGCATTACAACCCTTGGGTCTCAGTCTATTTTTTCCACACATATATCAACCATACAACAAAGTGTAATTTATAATGTTGTGTGCTCCCTCATGGACAGTGCCAGTTGGTGGTGCTCACAACCTTGCTCTGCTAATCTCAAACATAGAAATATGTTCAGGAAGGGTACTTGTGTTGTTATACAGCTAGGCTTCTAAGCAGCCTAGTGCTATTAGGCTACTAGGTTAATATGACACTATTGACCCTATGTGCCTATATAGGCCTCCCAAGCTCTTGTTCCTCACATGACCTGCTGTAAGTCCACCTGCACTCGTGTATAAATCAAACTTTTTCATGGCATGTGCATTAAGTACTGTGTTCTGTAGTCTGTGTACTTAGGTGTTCTGTTCTCACTACAGTTGAATGTGTGTGTGTGTGTGTGTGTGTGTGTGTGTGTGTGTGTGTGTGTGTGTGTGTGTGTGTGTGTGTGTGTGTGTGTGTCTCTATATTCAGCAGAAAAGAAGTGTCATCCTGCAATTACTTCTGCCAAGTCATGAATGGCCATATTTTTGATAGCTGCTCATCCCTATATAGTCATTCCATGCTGACCTCCCAAGCTGTTGTGTCCCACAGGGCCTGCTGATGTCATCAATTATAAGTCTACCTGCAAGTCTGACTTGCTCCATGATGCGTGCATTAAGTTCCGTGTTCTGTAGTCTGTGCATTTAGATAGGTAGAGGTTGTATTCTTACTGCAGTCAACTGCGTGTGTGTTTTTGTGTGAGTGAGCTGTAACTTGATATTACAGACAGCATTTTACACCAGCAGGTGACAGACCACTATATTCTCCTCAGCAGACACTGCTGACATTATCAGCTACAACGTGTTGTCTGACACACTCCAAGTTCTGTAGTCTCTATGCATACATAGTTAGGAGTTCTATTCTCACTGCAGTCAACCATGTGCGTGAGTGAGCTATAACTTGATATTACAGAACGCATTTTACACCAGCAGGTGGGTCACATATCTTATCCTCAGCAGACACTGCTGATGTCATCATCTATAAAGGGTTATCAGGTACAATTCAAGTCAGTAGGTGGGACACTGTTATTCCCATATGCTCAGTAGACAATGCTGATATTATCGGCTATATCAGAGTACTGTATATGCATGTGTCTCACCAGGGCATGATCAATCAGTGGCTTTGATGTCAGGCAGATATCACATCATGCAATACAAGACTGATTAATGTGGCACTTGTTTTAATCTGTACTCATACATCATGGCATGGTTTGTAGGCTCTGTGTTAGCTTGATGAGAAAGCCCTGTGGGCTGTCCTGCAGATGCATGTTTCTGGTGAGCTACATGTAATAGATAGCATGATATAATGTACTGTTTTGATGAGATTATACTAATGTGCTATCATGCAATCCAGAGATCTGAATGTGATGCCCTGACTTATGATGCACACCATACGTTTGTACTGGGTAATCATTAAAAAGAACAGTTAGAAAGTAATGAGACACTTTAGAGTTTTTGACTTCACAACACTTACAAGAGAATACACTATAATGTAGTGAAATGATGATGCTATCCACTGTACAACTTGTCAATTAACATTAACACAAATGTAGATTTACTAAGCAGCAATGTAGCTAAGCACCCTGTGCATCAGACACAAATTTTTAGTTTCCCTGAATCCAAAATAGAGAAATCGGAGATATGGCACAGTTATCATCATTTCCATGAGGGGGATGGAGACCTAGGCTAACAACAAAGGTTGTTGAGTATGTGTGTGTAAGAATGGAGAACCAGGCAGGCTGAACCATGTAAATGTTGTGTGTGTGAAAGTGGTGTGTGACAGTGTGCACGAACACAGCCAAGCTCTGTGCGAGCTCTGCTTCTAGGTATGTTGGACAGGTATGAGATGTGTATGGTAGAGTTGTCAGTTCATTGTTGTCACCCCAGATCATAAGATCTGGCTCTGCCAGGAGATGTACTGACACTTCCATGCCCATGGTTAGATGAAGGGCTACTACCTGACTGTGATTGCTGTCTGCTGGACATGCTCCCTACACAGAAATGCAGAGGACCACAACCCCATAGCCTGTCACTTCTGGGTGGAGACAGCACACTCCCTGATGGTGCAGGGGAAGTACTGCCACTATGGGAGCATAATCAAGCATGGCCACATTGGCTAGCAGCAGATGGTGTGGCTGACCTATGCCCACATGGACAATGTCCCACTCATAGCAGACCAGTCATCACAGACACTGCACGGTCCATGATACAAATCCCTCATTCCATCACAGACACTCCATGTTCCAATGTGTCATTAAACTGATCCATTGAATTGGCTACACAGTAGAGCCCATCAGGGATGTCAGACAGTGCTAGATCCAGAACCCTGAGCATTTGTCTGGAGTGCCTTTTAGAATGTGCCTGTGTCTCTATGATGGGCCTAAACATCCCTTCACTGACATGGGAAGAGACATCTGCACCAGGTAGAGGAGGAATAGCATGACTCCTCCGTGCACTCCTATCAACCTTTCTACGTGACACTTCACCAACAATTTGTCTACGGACAGATTTAACAGGGGCTGAAGCCACAGTAGCCACATTCCCCTGATCAACATCCTCAACTTGTCCAATATCTCTAGCTTCAATGGAATGGTTAGGTGTAGTCCTACTGGCTGTGTCTGGGGAAAATAAAGGTGGTTACTGGATCTCAACCTCTGTGCCAGATTCAACCTCTGCACCCCCCAACTGTGCCTCATTTTAGCTATCATTATCATCAGTGTCTATTAAGACATTGGTATCAGGTGTTAGAGTGCATACACTCCCACTTCCAAGCTCAACTGTGATAAAAAAGTGAGAAACGCAGGAATACATTAATACCTGCACTACTATGCTGCAATATATGCTAAAAAGGTACACTGCTGTCACTATTACAGACAGTACAGTAATACATACAACAGGCCTTAGGGGGCACATCATGAGATATCATGAAATTTATCTACAGTACTGACATAAATGTATTAGGCTTACCATCTGCAAGAGGCCTGCTTCTCTGTATTCATGATAGTCCAGAAATACGTAATGCAAGAGGTAATGGCAACATCATCACATTTACTAGTAAAACATGTGGTAATACATTTACACCTCTATATCTACAGTATCTCAAATGTCAATGAGAATGTGGCTGAAAACTTCAAATTAAGCTTATAACTGCAGCAATCCTAAATCCTTCACTCAAAAAATAACTGACACAGGCATATGCATTACTGAAGTTAGTTCACTATGCCACAGTATTCCAATTATCATTTAAAGAAACATACCTGGAAGCTCCTTTTGGGATGCAGGAGTTGCACCCAGATCCAGAACATAATGAGCCATGATTTGTTGAGAGCTGTCCTGGTTAACGATGTTCACCAGGAGGAATTCCTCAGTGGCAGTGAGAGGGGGTACTGGAGCTCTACCTGTGACTTGATGATCACATGCCTTTGCAGCTGTATGCCTACATGCAGCAGTTACCATGTCTGTTGCTCTGTGACACACCTGCTCATATATGTGATTGTGTCACCGAACTGTTTTAATGTTGGCCACTAATTCATCCCAGAGGGCTGTATGGTAAGCAATATTGGCCCAACCCCTGGACAGCAGCCCACAGCATGTTGTCTTAAGGCACCAATTATCAGATTATTTTCTGCATCTGTAAATGGGACCCTATGACTAGCAGACATATTGGGTCCTAAAGGACAAAAGAATGATAATACATGAGGATAACATAACTACAAATTAACTGTTTACAGATAAAGCAGTAAAGGAAGGCTGTCAGTATTCCCCCTGGATAAACATGAAAGAGTCTGCATATTTCTAAAGACAACAAGATGGAGGACACAAAACTGGGAGACTAGCAAGATAAGCACATCCTCGTTTGTGCCATAGCAGTAAGTATAATATGCTCACCCACTGAAAATAACAGTGCAATCTAGTGAGAGCCCTAGCACTAACTTATCTTTGTCCCCAACAAACAAAATGACCGGCTAAGGACCCATTGTGCTAACAAAACATCTTTGGAATGCTAAATGTGCTATCAAAGGACCATGTAACGTGTACATATTTATAACTAAAACAGAATTCCCTTTTCAGGTATTCTCAGTGCTGTGTAGTTGTAAAATGGCTTGACAACCAAGGCTATATCATCATTACACTTCTAAATAATGCATACAGATTAAAGTGTGAAAGCCATTAGTTCATTATTTCAAATTTATTCTTAACTACATTCCAGCATATGCATTAAACAAAATGGGAACATACCTGCTGGAGTGCAATACTCCTCCGTAGAGAAATACTGTTAAGAAATACAGTTGTCTTAGTGAGTTGAACAATATACTAACTCTCCTCAACATCAGTTTAGCTAGCTACACATTTGCCTTTTCATAATGGAGTACATTATTAATGGATTGCATCTGTCTTAGTTTGTGCTCCACAGATGCTAATTGTTGTACAAGCAGGTGAATTGCTTGCTAGTCAACCAATCTTGTGAGGCTAATCAGCAAGATATAAATCATCAATGCAGGCTCCATGCTGGGTTTTCCTAGAGATGTCACAGAGTGTGGAGTACAGACACGGCATTTACAAAGTAAGTCCTGAACATGTACTTAATGCATTATACTATCATGGCATGTACTTGCATTTCATCATGTGGTACAGTAAGCAGGGAAAAGTAAGAGATGTGTACAGAAAGTCAAGTAAGATGTGACAGCAGAGAGTTATTTAATTTGTATGTGTCCATTGCACGTAGTCTTAAGCCATGCAGGATTCACACATTCATAACTTTCCAATGTACTGGTGGTGAATGCATGGCCAGAGTTTAGCATGATATGTTTGCAATGGAATATCTTTACATAGAGAAATTGTACTATGACGTGACCTCAGCTTTGTCTACCCATTCATAAGAACAGTGTACCCTTGCATGTGCTGTAACAGGAATTCACCTTTGCTCCCATCTCCAAAAGAGCAGTGTATGGTTGTCTGTGCCATCCAATCTGGCCTTAATTTGTTGACAACTGCAAATCATACTATTCCTAGTTAATATACACGCACACACAATATAAAGTAAATGAGGTACACTGGCTTTCACACTGCATATCTCTGAATACTGGTCAGATAACTGCTGAAAGGCCAATCACAGACTGATATAATTTCAAGCAATAGTCCTAAGAGGTTGTGGGATCACTAAGTGCAGTACATCCAAATCTATTCCATATAATACATGTATAAATAATAGCTGATGGCTTGATATCAGTTAAAATACATTGTGGAAGATTGTTGAGTGATGGATAACTTAAAGCTGTTTGCTGCCAAGCTGTCTGTGTGGCTGACACAGATAAGGCATCCATCCTGTTTTCTGAAGGTGCATTTCAGTGAGATTGGAAATCCAGACCTCTGCAGACAAATGTCCTGTGTAGTAACAAAGTGTATTTCCCATTTTTTTCTTTCTTCTTCTGTATTACTTTAGTGGGTGTTGGGGGGGCATTGTTTGCACAATGTGCCACTTAGCACAAACAGGTTTGATTATGCTAATCAGTTTTGCATGTACAGCAGCACTGTGCAAAATGGATGGCTGGACCACCCAGATAGCAGACAGAACACAGCCAAAAATCAAAACTAGATGCATTCTAGTAATGTAATTGTGCATCACACAAACCCGCTAAGAGCCATTGTGCTTCAGTTAACAGAGAGAACTTAACAATGAATACTTAGGGAATGTTATGTAACTTAATGTGTGGCAGCAGTTTTTAAGTCTAGGTTTGAAGTTTAGATGGTCCTGGGTTTCTGTATAAAGTGCGCAGTCTTTGTTTTACTGTTGTGACATTGCAGTATTTAGCAACAAACTGAAACACAGAGAAAGGATTTTCCAGCTTTCCTATGGCAATAGCTGAAAGTGCAGGACTAACATCCATGTGGTCCTGGGTTTGAATGCATTATATGTCATTCAATTTTAATGTTGTACCAATTCACATTATAGTCACTTTCTCTTTTAGCAGGTGACCTAGTGTAGCTTATATAATATTTATATGACTCAGGAGTGGCACAGTAATATTGTGTCAGTTATGTAATTATTTATTAATCTATGTATTGTCTAGTTAATAGCAAAAGTATGAGTGTGTTTCTAATGTGTACTATGTACAGGCAAGTATATTTCTGCTATGTGGCTTGGCATGCCCTTCCCATTGGACCAACACAGTTACAGAATTGTCTGTATATTAAATAACATAGAAATTGCATTAGTTACCAAACTTCTGCATCTCTTACCATCTCACAAACATGCTGCACCATTTGCACCCTGTTTTCATGATTGTAAGCGATACTCCACTTTTTCAAATGTTGCCAAATCAAAAAGTGCAACCTCTGAGTAAATGTGATACATGCATTTGGTGGGAAATATAATTTTACATTGATCTTGCTCTGTCACAGACATGGAAGGAATGGAGAAGGTTTGAGATTTAGGGCTCAAAGGTGGGGTGTCCAGGAGTCCAGAGTATTTGTTGGACTCCTAGTGAATGACCATGGGCCCTGGCTCCTGCACAGACATTATCATGGCTGACAATCTAGGACAGAGGCATGGAATAGTCTGGCCTCAGCTCTAACCAGAGCTACTGGTATTCTTCGCACTGCTAAACACTATAGAATCCACTACCGAGACCTTAGGATGTGGATAAAGGATACCCTTACCACTGGATTGAGGAATGTCAGAGTGGTGGCACCACACAGATGTGTAAGTATGGCTTTCAGACATTGTTTGTAATAGTTTAAAGCTACGTATAGTCAGGCTTAGTATTCATAATGGTATTCTGTTCTGTTCTGTTTTTTCCACAGTTGATACAGATCATGATCTGAATATTAGATCCCATGAAAGTCAAGTGGCATGGATGCAAGCAGCATATGGTATGTATGCATCACAACAGTACTGTTATTGTAGCATTAAAAGTTAAACACTGCTTTATAATACCTCTCAGCTGTACAAATTTTGCAGAATGTTCAGATCATTGCATCATAATTTTGGTTTGCTTCTCATAAATTGTGTTTGTCTGTCAAATCTTAGCCAAAGAATTGAGGACTGCAGTTAGAAAATGACATTTGTTACATCTAACCCTACACTACACTGCACATGCACTACTATCTATCCACTTACCTTAACCCAGACCCTAACCCTAAGGTCCTTCACTAACTATCGCACACTCATCTCACCTGTGCCCTAAACCTAAATCACTTAACCTGCGCATAACCCCAAATTCTCACTATCGCACACTCACCTCACCCGTGCCCTACCCCTAACTCACTTAACCCGCCCCAACCCCAAATTCTGTCACAATCACACACTTACCTTACCAGTGCCCTAACCCTAACTCACCCAACCCATGCCCTAATGAGAACGTCTGCACAATCACACACTAACCTTAACCCAACCCATAACTTTCTACCACATCACTGAAAACAGCGAAGCCACAACGATGGCCAACCGAATTTGGTTTTGTGCAGCTTCGCTGTTTTCAGAGTTCGCGATATTGGGTTCAATATTAGATCATTCGAAATTCTGCTGTTTCAATGATCTAATATGAACCCATTATGAACTAGGTATTCAGACACATTATAAAAAAGTTTGTTTACAGTTTGGACTGTTTATAGTAAAGATATAATAGAGTGAAATTATTGTATCACTGCTTAGTATGTCACTTATGATGTTGCTAATGTTCTCTCTTTCTCTCACCCCCACCCCTTATGCTCTTTTTTTTCCCTTTTTTTCCACAACACAGCAGAGTAGGCCTGTCCTATGGAAGCCATCTGCCCCCATTCCACTGGCTACAGCACCACATCCCAGCATGTCAGGGGCACACCTTGGTAGTACTCCTTCTGCTGCCCCTGCACTACCTGAGACCTCAGGTAGTTCTTCCCCACAGAATAGGCCAGTGGTTCCCTTGGGGACAAGTGGCAGTAGTGGTGATTTCACTGGCAATTAACTGCCAGGGTTGATGCATAGGATTGTGTGCTACACAGTTGGTGCATGTCTACTCTGGGTACAGACACTGATCTTCATCGTTGCTCTGAAGACTACAAGGAGACACAGACATCTGATAATGTAGTCATCAGTACAGTGAGGTGACAGTGATGATAGTCCAATGGGTGAGGCCTCAGTTCTCACTGTCTCCAAACTTGATGTCCATGGGCTCTTGATGTCACCCCTCTCCCCAGCCATGGTGTTCACTCCCCTTTTGTGTCCTTCACTATCCCTGTGTCTCATCTTGTATGCTCTGTCTGTCTGTTATTGCTTCCTCACCTACCCACCTTAACTTATCCACACATACCTAGGTCCCTACCCCTACCCCAACATTCCTCTCTCTCTGCCAGAAAGGAAAAAATGGCATCTGCACCCCCCCCCCCCAAAAAAAAAAAAAAATATATATATATATATATATATATATATATATATATATATATATATATATATATATATATATATATGTATATATATCATCCCATACATAGCTATCCATTTCACACCAGTGTCTTCATGACACCCTTGATTTGGTCCAGTTGGCTATACAACACGATTGCATTGAGGTGATCTCTCTCTCTGGAGGTAACAATTCAAATTCAGCTAATATTCTTCATATATTATCAGGTTTTGCTGTTGCAGAAATGGATAGCTATGATTCTTTCCTACACCCTCCCTGCACATTCCTGCCCTCCTTTCAATTTGTTTTCCGCCTGCTTGCTACCCATTTCACCACTTTCCTCTCTTCCCCATTTCTTTTCTTAAGAGAGCCTATGTGTGATGGTGCATGATGGTGGTGCACGGTGGTGCACATCAGGCAACAACTCTCACCTATGGGAAAAGCAATTACAACTATTATATAAACCTGTATTTGAAACCAATACCATGTTCCACAAAAATGATGACACCGACTTAAGTATCCCAATTTTAATATTTCTTTACACTTAAAAAGTATGTGAAACTGTTATGTATTGTTACACACACCTGTATTTGAACCTAGTACCATCTGAATAAAAAAGGTGGAAATCAATGTATTAACAGATGGTGCTACAGAGTCACTTGAGCAGCAGCTGCATCTTACCCATTGAATAGATGATTGAGACTTTACTGCTGTTGCATGCACCTGCTAGTTAACTGAATCCTTGGCTGCAGGTAGTAATTGACTTCAGCTAGTGATAATTTCCTTTCACTGGCCAAATAGAACTGGTTCCAAATAAAGCATTAGCTAATACTATTCCCTACCATTCTCATTTCTGTTATTTATTAACATTTTTATTTTCCTTGCTTAGCACACATGCTTTATAAAAATAAATGGGGATTGCACAATAAGGCTTTGTAAAACATTAATGTCTATCGTGCAATGATACTTCATAGACAGTTACTGTTGAAAATATAACATTGGCAATATAAGGAGTAAGGACTGGGGAGTACAAAGTGTAAATATAACTATAACATGTGACAGTTAGTACTCATTGTATAAAATACACCTGTTAAAGAACTGACTCTGTGGATGGGTTAATGCATTGTTGTTGGAAGTAGATGGTACTGGGTTTGAAATAGGGTGTAAGCATGAATGTTACACATGTATGCAAATTTTGCATACATTTACTGATACTACTGCCTTTTACCATTTCTTAGCAATGGTGCACATCTCATTCTTTAAAGAAAAGAAATGAGATAGGAAAGTGGTAAAATGGGAAGCAAGCATTGGAAAAACGAAGTACAAGGAGTGCAGGAATGTGCAGAAAGGGTATAGGAAAGAACCACAACTATCCATTTAACCAACATTAGAAACTGATCAGACATACACAATATTAGCTGAATTTGGACTGTCACCTCCAGAGACAGAGGTGACAACAACATAATCATGTTGTATAGCCAATTTGACCAAATTCATTGTGTCAAGTAGACATGTAGGCAAAATGGAGAGCTATGTATGGGACAATTTTTTTTTTGGGACAGGTGCCCTTTTTTGTGGAAGAGGTATGTTGGGGAAGGGAAATAGGTCTATCTGGGGCAGGCAAGTTGGCAAGGTGAGGAAGCAATTTCTGACAGACAGGACATACAAGGCAAGATGCAGGGATGTCGAAGGCCACAAGAGGGGACTGACTCCATGGGTGGGTTGAGGGTGGGGAAATCTAGGTCTTATAGATGTCAGGACAGGTGACAGTGGGTATCAAGTCCTAACTCAGTGGAATGACACCACTGTCACCTAACAGCAACTGCAGTCCCAGACATGTGTGCCTTCAACAGGTAGTCTGTACCAGAATGGAGAGCAGGCAGTCCATCTGGTGCAGGCATGTGTCCACTGCACAATGCATAATCCTACACACATACCTGGCAACTCATTCCAGGTAATAAATGCAATCCCGCCATCACTGATCCAAGAGGGGGACCAGGGACAGACATATCCACAGGAGCAGAACCACTTGAGGGCTTGGGTAGTGCAGGGGAAGCAGAAGGGTGCTACCAGGCTGAGCCCAGACATGCTGGGCCTTGGTGCAATAACTGATGTAGTGAGAGTAGAAGGATCATGGTAGACCTGCCTACCCTGCTGTACTGTAGTAATAAAAAATGAATATACAATTATAAGATAAAAAAAATAAAAAATAGACACATAAAAAGACAAATAGGTGAATAAAGAGTAACAAAAATTAAACATATTAATAACAAAAATAACAAAACAAATTTTATAATAAATGCAAATAAAATCAGAAATAATAATTTAAAAAAAGGAATTCAAAATTATACATAATAACAACAAAATGAAAACAAATTAAACAATAAAGAAAGAGGCAGGGTGGCAGAAAAAACAGGAAAACCTTATTAACTTCATAGTTAATATATAAAACGTTTCTACAATTATTTCACTCTATTCAGTTACGTTTTACTTTTAACATTACCACCTCCTAAGAAAATTCTTTATTACTTTGAAGTCTACCCATTTACTAACAGATGGATACTGCAGTACTGATCAGATTGCAGCCAGCTATCATTCATGTGGACATATATTGCACATATGCATGGTTACACTTGACAGCAGACCAGTCATGCCAGACATACTGAGGTCTGAAAGTAACTTGCTGTAACGATGACTAGCTAACAGTAGTGTGTATATCATGCTGAAAACATAACACTATTGTAGCACTATGCTATATTTGGGAAGTGTGGTCTTTGAACCCACAACCACAGACCACTGTAATACTGTACTTTTCTTTTGGACTACAGACCAATGTATGCATACTGTCCTTTTACACATTATACATGCCAGCTCACCATTATTTGAGATTGTGAAATGGCTGCTTTTTGCTACAGAGTAAGTTATGTATCCTTTTGTTCACAGTTGAGATATGCATGCTCAATTATATACAACTGTCTAAAATAACAAGTAATCAATCTTTTATAGTTAAATTTACAATAATAATACTTTTTATATGCATACTTACCACAAGCTTCCCTCATCCTTGCCAGCCATGCTCCATGAGACCTCAATTCAAGTCCATTTCTTTAGCAACTGTGGAAAAGATAAACAAAACAAAATGCCATTATGAATACCAGTCTTGACATATTCAGCTATAACTTTTATAACTGGTCGATGCATTTTATACTTACATATCTGGGGAGTGTTCTCTGAACTACATTCCCTGAGCCACTAATCAAGGGTATCCCTCTTTGTCCTACAGGGGTCATCATAATGATGATGATGATGATGATGACACTGCTCACCAGTGCGTGGGATACCTGTCGCACTGGTCAAAGCCCTAGCCCTACTAGTTCAGGCCTCACACTTATACTGAGAACCTGAGTAGTCCCCGGCAGTTGGCATGGACCATGCTCCTTAACTAGGAGCCCAACAATGACTTTGGACTCCCGAACGCCCCAGCACTGCACACGAAATCACACATGCTCTCCAACAGCAGCCATGTCTCCTAAAGATCAAGCTCAATGTCTAACGAGCATTTCCCTCCAATTCCTCTTTAAATATATGTTTTCCCACCAATTGCATGTATTGTGCCTACCAAGAGTGTGCACTGTCTATTTTATGCTACATTTGAAAATGCTGTGCATTGCTTATGATCACACAAACATGGGATTGTAGAAATATACTTGCATGAACATAGTGCACATTATACCCACAGTCATACTTTTCATAATATATGCACAATACCTATATAAATGATTAGTTAAAAATAACTGGCACTATATTAGTGTCTCAGGTCTCATACATGAAAATATTAATATCAACTATGCTATGTAAGGTGTTATGAGTGAGACTAAATATGGCATGATGTGGAACAACATTTACATGTATGGCGTATGCAGTTTTCAAACCCAGGACCATGTGGACAGTAGTTCTAAACTTACAGTTCTTACCACAAGAAGGTTATGAAAACACTTGCCTATGTTGCAGTTCATTTGTATAATCTGCAATGTCAGCACAGTAAAATAAATGTTTGGTCACCTTGTACTATAACCCAGAACCATTTGCACTCTAGACCTGGACTTACCACCCATTGCTACAGGATTAGTTACATGACATCCCATATATTAGTATTCATTGTTAACTTGACAATGTTAGCACAGTGCAGCCTTGCTTACAAGGTTAGCACAATGCCTAGTGGTATTAATTGAATGCATCTGGTTTCTATTTTTGGCTGTCTGGGTCATGTCTGATACAGGGGTGGTCCAGTCACGCAAACAAGCTAAGCATCACACACATATGTGAATAACAGAAAAAAATATAAAATATAAAATGTGTAACTGAGCTAACCATCTCACAAACATGCAAAAAAAGTGAGAGAAATGAAAAAGAATAAAATATATGAAATTAATAAATGCAGAATAACTGCGGTGGTGGTGCTGCGGTAGCATTGTCGCCTCATAGCAAGACATTGTCCCGTTCGATTCTCAGCTAGAGTGTCTTCTGTGTGGAGGCATATGTGAATGGGGCATGCCTTCGTTGAAGGTTGTGCATCAGGGCTGGTAACCCGGTATGTAAAAATCCACGACCAATCATTAGTGGACCGGAGTTCCACTGTGGCGACCCCTAACCGGGAAAAGCCGAAAGACACAAACAATAAATGCAGAATAACATATCTATGGCAGGGTCCCTTGTACGATTTTTCACCATTTAAATGTGTTTGGGACCCTGACAAATTTCAAACAAGAGAAAGTAATTGCCATCATGCCTCTCAACTGTACAGACTTTCACAGACTGTCTAGATTTGTGCTTCATATTTTTGGTCTGTTTCTCATAAAATGTATGGGTTTTTGGCAAATCACTGGCAAATTATGGAAGATTGAATTAAAAAAATAATGCCAGACATTCACGATTCAGATTTCATACCCTTCAGAACATTCATGCTACTGCAAAACCTATTATTCTATTAATGTTTTAAGTTTGTAAGAACAGTATTTAAACATTGCCTCCAATTTTGGGCCTTTCTCACCCCATTATTTATAGCTTTGTTCATATTTTTTGCTGTAAGAGGTTCAGAGGTCTGATTACTGTGCTGCAGAGAGCAACCTTACACAGAAATGCTATCCACATTCCCTAATAGGTTTTGTGGCTACTGTTGTATGCTATGAAGCCTTAAGTGCACCACTCTTCATTAATATGCATTGCACGGCACCGCCACAGGCACAACTTCATGTACACGGAAACACTCCATGTAGGCTCTGCACAAACTCTACACAGAGTTTCTTGAATCCTGCAGTAGGTCTCAGAGTGTCCACATTTACTGCTTATTTACTTTCCATTTCACTTCATTCACTTGGTCTTACTGAATGAGCTCTCCCCCTACCGGTACAGAGCACACACCCAAGGACGCTTTATTAGCGCCCGACCCTTTCATCTTTCAGTAAGCAGCTTGAAATGATCATAAAGCAGGTAGCAAATTGTCAGCAAACTGGCTCTATAACATCAGTTTCACACTTCATATTGTTTTGATCTGCAGTACAGATTTCCCTGTATTATATTGGCTACATCTAATGTAATGTAATGTTCTGTCTATAGTTTTGTTGTTTTTCCTTTTACTGATCTCTGTATCTTTCTGCCAGCTGTACAGTAATGTATTTAATTTTACAGTTGTACATTACTTATCATAGTAATATTATACATACACTTTTCAACTTCTGAATAGAGGTGGTGACTACAAATGGGCTCCACATGGCCAATAAACGTATTTAATTACTGTAATAAGTAGTTCCATTATGCCATCAGAAGTGAGCACCTTGATCTCTAAATGATCGCATATTGGGATTACTGTAAGATTCCTTTCAGGATCTATAAACAGTGCAAAATTACCTTAGTGCACATTCTTGGCAATCTCTCTGGTAAGGTTTCCCCTTGTCTGTCACTCCCTATAGCAGGCATGTAGATCAGATCTGACATCTATAGCATCTAGCCTGCCTTGCATCATGTTTGACAGGCATATGTTTCACACTTCTGACAGCTGTTGTATGTAGAATGATTATAATCTAATTATTTTTAAACATGCTTACTATGTAGTTAATCAAAAGAGTTTACTTACATATCACTTGTCTACTATTACACTGAACACAATGTGCATATGTTTAGTTGAATGCATTTTCTAAATATGATGCCTAGTCTATAATACAAATTGGCTCTTTAGTGCAAGCACACTTTCAGGTGAAAGACCACACCCATGCTTATATGTTACACCAGTTCCTATAGTGAATCCATGAACAGCTGCTGCACCCCATTCTTGGAATTTACTAATCTGGGGGAGAGGGTCAGTAGATTGCCAAGCCTTTCTTCTGTATGACACATGTCATGTGCACACACACTTACAGACAATTTAGAATTCACCAATCTGCCTACTGCATGTCTTTATAATGATGGAGAAAACTGGATCACCTGGAGAAAAAACAATATGAACACAGGAAGAGCATGCAGAATCTGCAGAGAAGGCATCCCAGATGAGATCCAAACCATGGAACATCTTTTTGTGGGGTGACAGCGTTACCATCTTTGCCCACCGTGCTGCTCAGAATACAATATGCTTGCTACTATCTGTATCGATATATTCCATTTAATTATTCTGCTTTTAAAATGTAATGCATGCATTTATATGTGTTGACTACTGTACTGTCGTTCTGATTCACTTTGATTCAGAAAACCTGAGAGCAAATGATCCACTAAACACAAAAGTGTCAAACGGTGTGCCTTATAATTTAACAGTGAGTTGATTTTCCAAACAAATATGACAGAATATCATTAATATTTTTTCAGAATTATCCTGATGCATTCTTAAAATATGCACATGCACTTCTAAGTCTTATACAGACAGTTCACAAACACTGTAGCAAAACACTGTTCAACAGTTCTGCTTTTCCATGTTGTTCTTTGGCAACATTTTCTGAACAAGGGGTCCTAACTCCTCCAACAATCAGAGATACATCACTACCAAACAATTTATGACATACTGCAAGGTAATAGCACTTCATGATAAGTTATACTTCCTAAAACAGGATTTATTGGAGGAAAGTTTATTCAGCAAAACAGAGTAAGTGACTTTCATTTCAGTGAATTTACATTCAGGCAATAATTAAGTTCCTAACATCAATTTCATTATTTATTTAAGCATGTAAGATGAACAGTTTTGATAAAAAAACGCCTAATATAAACTTTATTATGAATAAATGCTTTGGAAATTGTGAAAAAGACATTACAGTCAACCTGATAAAATGATGCTGATACATTGATCAGATTAGTTGGCAATTAGTGCAGAGGGCTAACTCAATGAGTAACTAACATGATGCTTCTTGTATGTCATAGTCTGATTCCCATAGGCTACATTTGCATTCTGCATGATTCTTAGCCAGTCATATAACCAAATATTTCACTAACACTGTCTCTAAGAAAAGTCTATTTGGATCACTGAAAATTCTCCCAGACTCAGTCTAATAGGTTCATAGGAGGTTACTAGGCTAGCAGCCCTAGCACATTTACAAACCTAGACATGTTAATCCCACGTAACCCCATTGGCTCTTTTTTGGGTAGTGTGCAGAACAAATTTATGAACAGAGCAGACCTGTGATCAACACTGCCTACCCCTGTCAATGAGGGGCATGGGTGCCACCCCAGGGGCAAATTTGTGGTCTCCCATCCAACTATCTAGGTTGCGTTTGAACAGGGTTGGTGAAGAGCTCTGTTTTACATGAGTAGGGAGTCTATTCTAGAGAAGCGACAGTCTCTGGGAGACATATCTTTCTTTCCAGCATGATCTGTTAATGTCACTAGCTATCTTAAAAACCATAGAGTGAGTGATTCTTGAGCCATTTGACTTGTGGATGTGCAACATTTCCATTAGGGCAGGTTTGTAGATTGCCCTATAGGCCAGGCACAAGCCACCTGTCAGCAGGCTATAAGATACAGACTAAACTGACAGGCCTTTCAGCCTGTCCATATAGGTCATGGTTTGTAGTCCCTATATTTTCTTAGTGAGAAACCTCTGAGGTCTCTACAGCTGCTGCAGGTGTCTGGTGAGGTATATGCAAAAGGGTGTATTATACTATATACAGTGGATTTATAATATCTCTTGACCTGGGTGTTATGCTTTTGCATATGAGGTGCTCTACATAGAAGGCTTTTCTTGCCACTGTGGAAACTTGGTGGTCAAAGTTCAGATTATTATCAACCTATGTTTCCAAGTCTTGCACCACTTGGTTGAAACTCAGGGGGCTGCTGTCAATATTGCAATTTGTAGAAAATTCCATTTTGACAATGGGAATAATAGTTCATTTTTTGCATCTAGCTTTATGCTTTGGCACCAGTCATTTGTTTGTGTTAGCCCTCCTTGTAATATGTTGATATAGTTGGGGGACTAAATGATTGGTCCCAGTTTGCAATCATCAGTGAACATTTTGAGACAAAGGCCATCTGCTTTGTCTTGGACTTCTGAGAAATAGATGCCAAACACTAAGGGGCCAAGTACAGACCCCACACTACTCCACTGGTGATGGGTCTACTGGTGGAGATGGAGTCACCTGCATTGACAGAGTGTGTTCTGTAGGTGAGCCAACTGGCTACCCATCTAGTAACGTAAAGGTCATTCCCTATTTAGGAGAGTTTCTTAATTATTACAGAGTGGGGAATTGTGTCAAAAGCCTTGGCAAGGTCGAGATTGGCTGTGTGCACTGTCTTACCCTTGTCCATGGCTTTGGTGACATTCTCAAGGAAGTCTAACAGGTTTATTCAGCATGATCTACCCTTAACAAAGCTAAACTGGTTAGGTCCAGTGTCTGGAGGTCGCCTATGTCCTTGTTGTTGTTGTTGATAAGGTCTGTGATAATTATTTCCATCATCTTGCAGATAAGGTTGGTTAGTCTTATGGGCCTGTGGTTCCCAGGGTCAGTTGTTGCCCCCCCCCCCTTTGTGCAGGGGGATTACTGTTGCTGTTCTACTTTCTGTAGGAATACAATCAGTTCTCAAGCTATTATTAAACAGAATGCCAAGTAGGTCCACTCGGTCTTGTTTTAAATTGTTTAGTAAACAACCTGGTGTATTATTTGGTCTCATTGAGGCTGTATTTTTGGCCTTGGCAAGCTCAGAGATGACTTGTTCTCTAGAGATACTAGGCAGATGGCCAGTCTCAGGTATGTTTTGGGATATGGTAGGTGAGGATAAAGGTGAAGTTTGCACTAAATCTGTCAGCTCGCAGGTTGCCAACATCTTCTGGTGCAGTACGAGTGATCCCATCTACAACCAGTTTGGCACATAGCTGGGCATTCCCTTTTAGACTTTGGACATAGACAAAGAATGCCTTAGGATTACCCTTGTTAAGGGGTGTAATTTTAGATTCGCAATTTGCTTTAGAAGACTTTACAAGAGATCTGATTTTCCTGTGTAGGCTTAAGTAGGAACTCTTCCTCTGCAGAATGATATCCCTCTTGCTTTTGGACAACAGTTTCTTCCTCTTAATTTATAATCTGTTTATACTCGAAGTCAACCACAGTGCCTTGTTTTTACAGGAAGACATGGTTTTCATCCAGTCAGGTACAGCAGAGTTTATGCAGTCACTTAAGTGTTTGTACAGGGCAATTGCATACCCTTCTCCATAATGATCATTGGTGTCTGTGATTGTGGGTGGTATGAAGTTTTTTTTATATTATCATGTAGTACACTAGTTAGTTTTGGTGAAGTTTTTTTATAATTGTTGTTCCTGTGAGGATGTCAGTTCCAGTAGTTACTTTAAATGAGACTGATTTGTGGTCTGACCTAACCAGGGCAGGTATCTCGCATGGGGAAGTGCAGTGACCCCCATGTTGTTAAATGCTATGCCCAGAAAATTAGAGCCCCTAGTGGGGGTGCAGACTATCTTTTCCAGATCATTTGTGTTAACAAAGTCCAGTAACCTCTGGGTGAGGATTTTTTTGCTCATGTATGTCCCCCAGTCTATGAAAGGATAGTCGAACTCTTCCATGACTAATGTTGGGCTGTATGGCAAGGGTTTCCATTTAATTCAGGTTGATGGTGTGCTTATACTGGATCATGGTGGGGTATTTATAGCTAGCAATTATGTGGCAGTGTACTTTCCCAATAGTTAATTGGACATGAAGTACTTTGAGAGACTCAGGCTGTCTGACCAGTCTTGAAGTGTATTTTGTTTTAATGAAGACAGATACACCACCACCTTTGGTTCCTTCATGCTCATTTTGAGGTGTGAAAGTCTGGAAAGCATTGTAGCCTTGCACAGCCAGGGTGCTCTCAGCAGCCTTGAACCATGTCTCAGTACCTGCACAGATGTCAGCATCTTCCATGGTGAGTAGTGCTTCCAGACAGTGTGGTTTCATGTTTAAACACTTAGCATTAAGCACGACCCTGAATTTGTCTTGATTAGATTTTGTTACAATGGAAAATGTGTTCTTTTGACATTGCCTAAAAAAATAGGGGAGGCCTTTGCCAGTACTCAAAAGCCTACAGGGGAGAGTTGCAGACCATCTCTAGCAAGGCACCATGGTCTGCCTACCATATCCTCCCAGGCTGACAGATACTGGATCCCCATGGACTGACACCCGAAACTGAGCCAGTTGTTGAAATCAATCGTTTTTGTTTATATTATGGCATCATCCTGGGTGAGGGTAGGATACTACCTAGGGCTAGGGATATACCTGTCTGGGACACATAATCAGAGAGTTCCATCATGTTTATCTTCATATAGTCCAGAGAAGTACATCTCAAGTCATTCACTCCAACATGGACTATGACAGACCACAATCCCACCTTTCTTACAACTGATGTTATAGACCTGTTTTCTTGCATTCTAAAGAAAGAAGAACTACAACTATTTTTAGAAGCTTTCCCTGAACTAGATTTTTTGAATGCTGACCAAACTAGATTAGTCATGGATTGCATGGAGATGGTATTACACAATAATTATATCTGGCTTGATGCGGAAATCTCCAAACAGGTGAAAGGTGTAGCAATGGGGGCCACTTGCGTCCCCATCTTTGCCAATCTAGTTATGCTTACATGGGAATGCAATAATATATTCCCTTCTAGGTTTAATGACCACATTAAATTATATTTTGGATTTTTGGATGATATTTTTATTTTGTGGTTGGAGATACAGACTTTTTTTCTGAATTTATAGGGTTTATAAACCAGACTACCAGTTGTTTGAAATTTACCCACCAGGCTGGAAGAGAATCCATTACTTATTTGGACACTACTTTAAAAAAAAAAAAAACACCTAAGGGATTTTCCTCAAACATCTATAGGAAACCCACACTTTGCAATAGCTGCCTCCATTTTAGCAGTGCTCATCCATATATACAGAAAGGAAATTTATTTACAAACCAGATCATTAGACTGGCACAAATACTGTCCGATAAGGACACTTTCATTGAGGAAAGAATGGTCCAAGAGGAAATGTTCCTTTAAAGACAATACCCCATTACTATGGTTAAAGCTCTTACTGATGAGATATTTCAGAGGTGGGGAGCAACAATATATTCCTTTATTGGGTGTTGGTTTGGCATTTATAAAAAAATAAAACTGACACCCTATCTGAGATCAATGGGCCAAATGGAAACACGGAAAAACACACAAGACTCTACCAGGAAAATAATACTGGAGTACTTTCCAGAGCCTTTACTATGCAATATAATTATGGATTCAGTACTATAAAATAAATGGTTTACAAATACTGAGGGACCCTAGCATGTGACAATAAAATTATAGATATAGTAGGCACAATACCTAACTTTGTCTATAAGTGTGCAAATAATCTTAAAACCCTAGTTAAGAAGAACAGTTATGGAACACCAAAAGTGATAAGGAAGTGGACAAAATGATGTGGAAATTGTAACCAATATAAATATATTTTAGAAATCAAAGAATTCTGTTTAAACAACTCTATGCATTCTTTAGTTCATAGTAAGGGTGGTTATTGTTTTACTAACGGAATAGTATATTTAGTTAATTGTTCAGTATGTGATGCTTTCTATGTTGGGAAGACTAAGAGAGAATTGAGAAGGTACATATATGAACACAATTATGAAATTTAAAAAAATTACCTAAAGAGTGAACTATGCAGACATTAAACCATGTGTATGTGTTTTAAACAATTTTCTTTTATTATATTAGAGAAGACAGAAAAAAGTCCTAGAGCTGGACCATGGAAGGATTTAACAGAACTTTGACAATTGATCTGGCAGCTTAAACTAGATGAATCTTGAAAGCCTGGCAAAACAGTCTATCTCTATTGCCCCAGGTCCTCAGGTATAAAGCCCAAAAATTATAAACACACTCGTTAATAGTTTATTTCATTACTATTTTATTTTTTATACCCTAGATATGCCTTTACATTCTTACATCTCAGTATTTTGTTGACAGCTTTATTTAGGATAAATTTAAATGTTGATTCAACATAGAAGTGTGTTTGTCAAGATAGATGTTTATGTTTATGATGAGAATAATATTTTTAATATATTTAAATTTGTTTTTAATAGCATAACATTACTTTTATGGTTGTTTGATTTTTATTAACTCAAAAAAAAAAATGTATTGATTTTCTTCAAAATGTAATAAATGACATTAATATTTATCTAATGAAATAAGCAAGTTAACGAACTATATACAATATTTACATTTGGTCTGAAATTGGATTGCAAAATGAACCAAACTGAGTCAGTCCTGTAAGACATTTGAACAAATATTCTTCTTCTTCTGTTTTCTTCTTTAAGTAGCATCTGAGTTCATTTTTAATGTCTCAATAAGGAATAGTATCTTCTTCCAAGGATTATTAGAGTATGTTTTAGGAGTGACTCATAGTTCTTTAACTTTGACTTCCATCATTGCAGTTTCATTCAATAACTTCTATCCAGTTTATAATTATTCTAAATATAGAAGCTTTTATGTAAGTCTCTATATCTGGGAAACTGATTATTCCTCTATCCCATGGTCTAATATGAATAATAAGAGTTATTCTATCTTTATTAGGGTACCAAAGAAATTTTAATAACAGTGTATTTATTCCTTTTAAAATATGCTTTTTCTGGTAACTTAGGAATGGCTTGAGCTATATATAACATTTTCGGTAGTAATATTTGTATTATTTGTAATCTATCTTCGAAAGTTAAATATATTTTGTTCCAATTTGCTATATATTTTTTCATGTTGTTTATGTTCAGTTTTTATTGAGGTTGGATTCCATCTATGAATTAGGTTTTAGGCTACTGTAAACAAGCATACATTTGTATAACTTTATATGCATTATCTTATGTATTCTTAAATAAATGTTCATAGGTTCATAGGTAGGTACTAGGCTATCTGCCTGAGGGCATTTATAAGCCTAGCCAGAGTGTGTCGTCTTTTGCCACCCAATTGATTATTTAACTGTTCCTCTGTCAAGTAGAGCCAATGAAGTGATCTCAGGGGTGTATTTTCTGTTACCCATCCACTCGTCAAGGTTTCTCTTGAAGAGTGTTCGCGAGGGGCTCTGCCTGATGTAGTTTGGAATTTTGTTCCAAAGCATGGGGAGTCTCTGTGACAGGAATCTATCCCTCCAGCATGTTCTATTTATTGTTGCGGTGAGGTTTAGCTCACTAGAGCACATGGCTTGCAGTGACTTGGATTTATTTAGGTGGAGCATGTCCATCAATTCTGAGTTGGACATGTCTTTGTAAGTCAGGCAGAGATCACCTCTGAGTAAACGATATGCCACTGAGTACAGCCAGAGTTTTTTTCAGTCGGGCTGCATAGGACATATGTTTGAGGCCAGTAATCCTCTTGGTGAGGTACTTTTCTGGTCTTTCCAGCTGTTGAAAGTGTCTTGTGAGGTACATCCCAAATGGGGCATTGTACTCTATGATGGGTCTAATGAGTGATGAGTAGAGAGGCACTATATCCTCTTTATTTCTAGATGCGAACCCTTTAGTAATTAGATGGGCCACATAGAAGGATTTCCTAACTAATTTGGCAATATGATTGTCAAAGGAGAGATTACTGTCTACCTGGGTCCCCAGATCTCTTATTACCTCTTTTGTATTAAGGGGGCTGCCACCTATGTGGTAATTTGTGGGTGTTTTGTTTTTCCCAAACGGGATGACCATGCATTTTTTGGCATTTAGCTTGAGGCCATGACTTTGACACCAGGTGTTCGTCTCAGCAAGCCCCTTTTGGAGGATGTCCGTGTCAGCCGGAAAGTCAATTATGGCTCCCAGTTTGCAGTCATTGGCGAACTTAGTTAGCCATAGTCCTCCTGTGTTTTCCTGCACTTCTGAGATGTATATGCTGAACAGTAGGGGTCCCAGGACCGAGCCTTGCAGGATACCACTTGTGACTGATTTAGAGTCAGACCTGGAGCCCAGTATTCTTACCATGTGAGTTCTGTCTGTAGGCCAGTTGGCAACCCATCTCATGATGTAGGGGTTTATGTTCAGGCTGGTGAGTTTTTCTGTAATACCAGAGTGGGGAATGGTGTTGAAAGCCTTGGTGAGGTCAAGGTAGGCTGTATGAACCACCTTTCCCTCGTCTATGGCCTTAGTGACTGTCTCAAAGAAGTCAACCAGGTTTAGTAGGCATGATCTGCCCTTAACAAAGCCAAACTGGGTCTTATCTTAATTTAGTTTTTAATTAACTAATTATTTAACCAATTTATCCATTTGTGGCCTAACTATAAAAGATGGTGTTTTTTTACTGTCTTGGAATCTGATGAAGTCTGTTTTTGAGTTAAGACAAAAAGCACATAGTGGAATAAAAGTTTAATTCATTTATTTGCTGGCACTGTGGTGATTACCACTTTGAGACACTGGTCTATAGTGGTCTTCCATTCTGGAGTTGTTTACCACATACAAGAGTGGATATTTGTTTTTTTTTTTTTCTAGTCTACATTTTTTCCACAACTTCCTTGCCTGTTTTTGTTTGTTACTTATGGAGTGTGACTGAGTCATAACTATACTTGATGTTGAGTGACTTGAATGCATGTATGTTTTGTCAGATTCTGGCATCTGATAGGCAGCTGTCTGTGACCTTTGCCTTGTCCTGTTTGGTGACAGGGATATCTGTGTGTCTCACTATGGAGTTGCCTAAGACCAAGGCATTTGATGTGTTTTTTCTTAGGGGCTTATTTGTTGAGACTCGGATGTGTGTGTTATGTTTAGTAGTTTCATTATGCTTAGTGGTGAGTGTGGGTGGTGTGCATTTGTGTGGTATCTGTTATTTTGGTAGGCTTTGATTGAGTACCTCTGCATATGTGGGTTTATGTGTCATGACCTTATTTTGTGTGAGAGGTGAGGTTTGCGTGAGAGTTGAAGCATGTTTGCTGACAACATGTTTGATGTGTAGTTTCTTTTTATGTAAGATAATTGACTCCAGTTCCACAGAGTGTTTGCAACTCTCACATAGTTTGTTAGTTTGCTGTAGAAGTAAACAGTTGTCAGTATACATGAAGCAATTGCTACATTGCTTCAAGATGCTTATATCAATCTAGCTGGCAGGAAAATTATGAGAAACTGCCCATCTATTGTGGAAGGATTTTCTGAAGGTGTTATTTGTGAAGGAAATGGACTATATGGACTTAGTCACAAACAAGAAAAAATAAGCAGCAATTCAATTAAATACAGTTAACAAAGTGCAGTGATGGCTTAACTATTCTTATTTTTCATTTTTGTTTCAGTGAATGCATTGGATTTCAGAGCAAATGTACTCCAGACCTCTGCCTAAAGTTGCCAAACATTAAACAGCTCCGGTATATTTAACGCAAACCCGTGCAAATGTGAGGCTTATATTCAGGCAAATTTAAACAATTTTAAAATGATTACGAATGGTAAATCAACAATTTGAGCCTTTTTCCAGCATTCCTAAACACAGATAGGTCCTGAGCTACGCACTTCTGGCACAAGGGTGCAGGAAGGCCCTATTAATGTAAGATGGCTGGTCTAAGAGCACAGTGATACCAAACAGTCTAGATTCAGCAGGTCTGAATCTAACCTATGCTATGTAAGGCAAGGAAGCACAATTTCTAGATGGGAACGAGTAAGGTAGCTTCACTTAATGTCAAAGTGATAGTGTTTATTAGTATAGTATTAGATAACCTGCAGTGGTGCCACCTTCTTCACAAACTGGAGCTCTTTGAGCAGCTGTGAACAGTGGGAGACTATGGAGAATGTTTCCTATAGAGAATTTTAAACTGGAGAGATTTGCTTATATGCAAGTACAGAGAATCACATTTATGCATCAGCTTTTATATGAGCAGGATGACAGACTTGTATACAGTTAAATCCTCAGGCCAATCAGATAAAAACACAATAAGTTATCGACCAGTAGTCCCCACCTTGGGTGGATTGAATTTAGCTCTCTGTACCCAACAGAGTGCAAAATAACTCTTTCATTGTAAAACAAACTGGCATTGAACTCAAGTGCAGTAACGAATGTATTTATTTAACATTTGTTAACCAGGAAATTCCGACTTGGAACAAAGCCAATTTTCAGTGGAGGCCTGGTGAGAAACACTCCAGATGCATGTCTTTGTAATGTGGGAGGAAACTGGAGGAAACCCATGCAAATGCAGGGAGGACATGCAGACTCCACACAGAAGGCACTCCAGTAGAGAATCAAACCAGAGAACCTCTTGCTGTGAGTTGACAATGCTACCGCTGCACCACTGCATTATCCATGCTTTACAATAGAAGTAGGAATTCCTGCAATATCAGGAATCCTTGGAAATAAATTCTCTAACCTTGACAAATATTTGCAACATACAAAAACTTCACAAAACTTAGAAAAATTTTGGTAAACTCACTCGTATCAGCATTTGCAGTATCAGAGGAGGCTAGAAAATATCAAAATGTTGTTAAAACGACCTAAGAGCAGTACAATGACAAATAGATGGAGTTTCTTTAACAAGTGCAGGCTGAAAAAGAGTGATAAATTCAACAAAATAAATAAATGCAGTACAGAAATGTTAAATATCACCGAAACAGAGCAAGTGCAAAAAATATACTTATTTTAGCTTTGTAGGACAGATGATTTTAGAAGCAATCCAAATCTTGCAGTCACATGTGTCCAATCCAGGCAAAAGGATGCTCTGAATAAATGAGCACAATCACACAAAAATGTAATTATTTTATACAAGCAGGATGAAAGGCTTTTATAAAGTTAAACCTTAAAACCAAATAGATAAAACACAGTAAGCTACTGACCAGTAGTTCCCACCTTGTATGGACTGAATTTAGCTCCCACCAGAGTGCAAAATAACCCTTCCAATGTAAAACAAACTGTCTTTGAGAGCAAGTGCAGTAGGAAATGCTTTACAACAGAAGTGAGAATTCCTGCAATATCAGGAATCCTTGGAAATAAGTTCACTATCCCGGAAAAATGTTCACAGCACACAAAAAATCTGCAAAACTTAAAAATACAATGACAGACTCAGGAGAATGTTGCCAAACTCAGAAACAGCTTTTGCAGCAACAGAAGAGGTTAGGGAATATCAAAATATTATTAAAACAACCTAAGAGCAGAGCAGTAACAAATGGAGTTTCTTTAAAAATTTCAGGCTGTAAAACAGTGATAAATTCAATCAAATAAATAAATGCAGCACAGAAGTATCTTTTTCCTATGGTTTATCAGAGGTTTCAGTCATAGATCTGTGAGACACTATTTTATTGCTTTTGTATCTACTAAAACAATATAGTATAATTGCAGTCTGAATGCCTCATCACTCACAGAATTGTTCTAAGTTGCACTACAAAATAAAAGTAAAATAATAAAAAAGAAGTGCTTACGGACTGAAACCAGAATATATGCTATTATGAATATGCTGCCAAACATCTAAAATGAATCACATTCTGGTTACAAGGATCTTCATGGGGACAAACTAGAAGATGCTATTCATCAAGTAGTTGTTATAATTTAAGTTTATGTCGTCAGTTTGTCATGCTGGTAGGAAAGATTTAGTCAGTTCATCATGCTGATAGGAAACAATCATTGACATACACAGATCTTTAACATAATGTGTAATTAGTAGGTGACTGAGGTGAATAACAACATATTTTTGTCATATGAAGGTAAGTGTCAGAAAACTGTCTAGTACACCAAAATGTATGTCTTAGATGCTTGTTAAAAAATCCATCCCTCTGTGCTCATTTTTCTAAATAAAGACTTTTCAGAATTTATTTCTTCTCATTTGTCTTCATTTTATTTCAACCCATCACTTACGTTGTTCCTCATTTAACCTTCATATCTAATCATATTTTAGTCTATTTGTGACTCTGGACTAAATGGCAGGTTTGCAGTGAGTTTAGCTATTAAAGTTCAATACTGTTATCTTCAAGGTCTTCATCAGATCAGATAGTGCATACCTCCAGAGGGCGACTGACAACTTAAGAATCAGATGTTCTCACCAATCAGTTCTTTAGTTATAATTTTCTAGATGCTCACTAACTCAAACACTGATTGCAGGTCAGATATTACTTTCAGTGCAAAGACTTAAAGGCTGCCTGTGTGCCATCTTGAGGCTAGTTTATACTTTCTGCCGGTTAAAATCTAATAATGTAAAAAGTTTTCCTGTTTCTGAACAGTTGCTAATGTGTTATATAAACTGTTAATATGAAAACATACAATTGCAATGACCTGCTAAATAGCAATACAAGAAAAATACTCTCCATATGCAAAAATGCAAATACCTAGCAAAGAATCAATAAGAATAGAAGGGAAAGATATTTTAAATATTATGAACTTTAAGGACTTACCAAAAAGTAGCTTATGCACACTTTGTGGCTTTCTACATTAGTTAATATTGTTCCTTTCCTGAACATAAGAGTTAAAATAAAATGTTGAAATATATTTGAAAATGTAATGAAGAAGCAATCTGAATACACTCTCATGTTGACAAGCTGAGCAGTTAATTAGAATTTTAAATGCCTTTTATTTGCTTAATACAGGATATTGCTGCAGTTTTAATAAATGTATGTCTCTAAGCTCTATTTATAGCAGTATTGATTAGTTATACTTTAATGAATTATGCAGTATGCTACTGAAATCTGTGTTTTAGCTAATCAAGTCTCTTCCTCATAGTGATTTTAGCATTTCATGTAAATAATTTCCTTTTAGATCCTTGGCTTTGTGACAAACACTGATTTAAGTTGCTCTCCAAATACCAGTGATGCAAACTGACATTAATTAATGTAAAACACTGCAGACAATGCGATGGAAATAGGAGTACAACCATCTAAAAGATGCATGGAATGTGTGTGTGTGTGTGTGTGTGTGTGTGTGTGTGTGTGTGTGTGTGTGTGTGTGTGTGTGTGTGTATGTGTGTGTGTGAGTTTGTAGTTGCACATAATTTGGGAGATGGTAAATTAGAAACCTACAAAGCAAACCATAGACTTTATCTTATTAAACAAATTATTATAACAGAGATCACAGTATCAACTTTAAAAATGTATTATAGGTTATTACATTTAAGACTTTGGGTGGTATTCATTGTCACTGTGCTTATGCATTGTGGGAATATGTACAGGCTGCACCCAAGCACAACTTCATTCTGATTTTTAGAGGCAATCTGCACTTAGGTGCATTCAGTATAGTCAACCTAAGGAAAACTTATGCAAAAGGGACACTAAGGAGATGTAGATGAGGAATTTTGTAAATATGAGTGGCAGTCTTATGGAAATTAGTGATTCTCCTGCTTGTTCACTGGATTCAAGCTATGTTTCCAAATTTTAATGCTATCCCTCAGGATTTCATACTCACTGATACACTAGCTGACAGCCCAAAGAAAGAAGGGGCTTTGCTCATGTACTACTTGAGACTGGCTATACCCACATACCTAATATACCTGACTTAACAATAACATCTCAACCAGTTCCATCTCAAATAATTCCTTGCCACCTGTACTCCCTATCACCTTTTTCACACAATACCATAATTCTATTACATCTCTAACTGTACATACCAGGACCAATTATCCACCCTCTTTTCTCATAACTTTCTGTATCCAGACAAAACTTTTCTACTTCCTGTTCTGCTCACTCATATCTAGCTCAGCTTAAATTCTCTTACATCCCTCATTCCACTCTTGTCTGTTCTTTGATGAAAATGTCAACTTTATTCCTGTTGCCCTACTCACTTTTCTCTTTTCAGCCACCTCCAACCCATAAACTCCCATATTTTACCAACTTATGCTGCCTACTACCAATATTACTAGGTACAGTTTTACACTCAGCACACCTGTATGCCTCCTTATAATATTAACAACTAAAACTGTTTTCCTATGTCATTCGTTAAATTCAATGTGGATACCTTTGATAGAATTCTACTCAATAATAGTATAAATTTGTAATGCAATTATTGTACCTATGTAATGCTCTATCTATGACAATATCAAATTACAAACTGTACCTATGTATTGTATATCTGCCAGCACTGATGTAAATATATATTGTATTGTAGTCTTCCAATATCTGTGTAACTATGTTTTACATTACTAAAGTCTTAATCTCTATGTAACTAATTTCATGTTGCTTTTTCTCCACAGGCCTCTGCGGCAAATGAGCTTTGCTCAGTCAGACTTTCCCAGTAAACAAAGACAATAAAAAAATAATTTGTGATTCATATCACTTTATGCTCATCTGCACTGTTTGTGCATTCCATACAAAAAGTGATTTTTTTTTTACCTTTTTTACCTACCTTGCAATTAAATGATACTTGCTATGGCTGCCAGTCTAACTATTTATCATTATGAGATGCTTGGTTCAGCTGGAGTAAAACCACTGACGCCCGGACCAAGAAGGAGCAGGTGTAGGAAAGACTGACTCATTATAATTTTGCTGACCGAGAAATCTCTGAATGACTTAGATTGCTCAGGGATGCAGTAAGGGCACTAATAAATTTGTATGACTCACAGATGAGGACTTGGGGAATGGGTGGCATTCCTATACCTGTGGACATTAAGGTATATATAGGCCTCACTATACTTGCCACAGGGACTTTCCAGAGTCAGACTGAGGACACATTGGGTAGTTTTCAGGAGTCTACCTCAAGAATACCTCAACAGTTCCTCAACATACTCTTGGCAGGTGTGGACCAGTATATTTATCTGTGAGTGTCATTTCAAGACTGGGCCACAACTATGAGAACCTTCTTCATGATGGCACACTTTCCCGAGGTACTTGGTGTGATATATTGCAGCCATGTTGTCATTAGGACCTCATTTGTACCACAGGGAGAGAGAGAACAGGAGGAAGTACCATTCCATCAACTGCTAGGTAGTGTGTGATGCATAGGAGTGGAATCCCTATATGTTGGTCTAGCCTCCTGGCAGTACCCACAGTTATCATACTACCACCTTCTGCATGGTAGGATACACTATGGTCACCGTATAGGTAAGTAGGTATAATATTATAAATCTTTTGCTTAGTAGTAAACTCCAAATTTTCTTGTATCTCCCCCATTTTTTTCTGTTGTAGGTGATGCTGACTATACAGTCAAACCCTGGATGTTGACACTAGTCTGCAATCCTAATGGAGCTGCTGAGGACCACTTCAAAACTACCCTTTACCAGATATAGATTACCCATGAGTGAGTGAGAAAGTGAGTCAGTGAATAAGTGAGTGAGTGTTTCGCCTGCTGAAAACCCATTTAAACTGCCTTGATGATCGTACGGCTGTCCTTCATTATGACCCTGTTTACCATGTGCTACATTCTGAACAACATAATAAAGCATCAGTCTGGTCCTCAAATGCCCATGATGGTGGTTTTGCTCCTGCTTTGTTCCTGCAACTAATGATGACAGTGATGGTGGTCAGACAATGGCAGTATCACAAGACCTCGTACAGCAGGCCCATCCATGGTACATAGCTGCACAAAGTGGTGGCATGCAGTTCACCAATATGGGCTATGACATTTGAGTTGTGATACCATTTCTTTAATATCATATAGATTAGACTTGATGCATGCAGTGTTAGCTATGGGCTATGCTGTGTATTGTATGGCCCACTGCCACTGTGCATCAGACAGTTTCATTATTATTTAAACAGTCTTTTATAATGCACAAACAATGATTGCTATATGTGTTTTGTTTGTCATATCTCAACTCTAATGCCTACTTGTCAACTGATTTGTACAGTAAATGGTAAAGGTATACAGTAATAAATCAACTAAGAATAATGCCTATATAAAGCTTTTTTTTTTGTATCAGGCATAGAACAAGACTGTTCATTATCTGTCAATTTTTCAGGCTGTATTGAAAGAAGTAACATAAAGAATGCATATTGGTGTATCCAGATGAGAAATTTGCATGTGTAATTTATTTTATTTATTTCACATTTGTTTACCGGGAGAATCCAACTGGGCATGAATCCCATTTTCTACGGAGGCCTGGGGAGAAAAGCCCCACAAAGTTAGTACAGTAAATGCAATATATATGTTATTAAAGTACACAAGAAAGAAAGGAACTGCTGTATGCTAAATACAGTAAAGATAAGCACAGAACAAGTAAACAATATAAAACAACAGTACATGAATATAATATACAATACAGTTACAGGATGTTTTGTTTTGTTGTATGGTTACATTCCTAGAGTGGGAGATACAATAAACACAAGTTGTTTAAGTACAGAACATAGAAAGGAACAGCTGCAAGCTAGCACAGTAAATGTAGGTTATAACATAATATTTAAATATGTTCCATTATGGAAAGCTACCCAGGGTCTGAACAATTGCATACCAAGACCTGTTTAAATGGCACTGGGGGAGTTTTTTGAAGTTATTTTTGTTTTCTGCGGTCCTAATATCTACGGGGATGGTATTCCTTGGTTTTGCAACAGAAGCAGATTGCAGGGAGTCCCAGAACTATTTATGCTTTTGGTTATATCAACTAGTGTTTTGTTGGTGGATCTTAGAAGGCATTTGTTAGAACAGATATTCAGTAGGCCATGTAGTGCAAGAACTTTATCAGGGTTATATAGGATTTGGCGGACTACTGTAAGTTGGTTATACATGAGCAGGTTAGGTAATTCTAGCCAGGATAATTGCTAGGTAGTGATGTGTTCTAAAGGGTGAGCCAGTTGTGAACTTAGCTATTTTATTGTAGACAGTGTTTAGTTTCTTTAACTCTGCTTTGTCTAGGTTGATGAGTATGGGGCATAGATAAGTGTGGAGACAAGGTGGTTTCTTGCGACGGTAGCATTAGTGTTGCTGGTGAGGTCCTTTTTACATCTATATAGGGTCCTGAAATTTTATGGACGTTTTTTGTTGTATGAGTTATATGCATACCAAATTTCATGTTGTGATGTATGATAACTCCTAGTAGTTTGGTGTGTTGGAAAGGTGTGATATGAGGGCTGTTAGCTGAGTATATTGTGAATGGAGGTATGGGGTCAAAGGCTCATATGGGGTAGAATATCATTAGCTGGGTTTTTTTGGGTTAAGTATTAGTTAGGCGTTAGCTATCCAGGTTTCAACAGTGACAAAGTATTCTTGGGTCAATTTCTGGAGTTGAGGGAGTGATGGGGTAGAACAGAAAAGGGTGGAGTCATCAGCATACTGGACTAGAGTGGCGTACAGGGTGGCGTTTTGAAGTTGGTTAGTAAATATAAACAAAAAAGATGAATGGTACCATCTCAGAGTTTTGTGTATGGGATCTACAATGTAATTATATACCTAAGGTGTCATACATAATGTCCCCTAATTATAGTGCAGGTGATTGCCCTAGTGATCTTCAGCAATTGTTACCATGAGAGCTTGATGCTGAACGACTGTGATGCTGTGAACTGCTGATTGCAGGGGAATTTCTAGACACTGAACTGACAGTGCTGCAGGACAAAGACCTTGACTTTGAGATTCTAACATATTTTGTGGAAAGCTGAGGAGTCCTTATAGGTTCATAGATTAGTGCTAGACTAACTGCCCTTGTAGGCCATTTTAAGCCTAGCCAGCTACCTTATGTGAGAACCAAACCTTGCACTATGTGTCTATAAGGTAAACACACCTTAACCATTATGCCAGCCTCCCACCCCAGTCCTGTCTGCCTTCTTTTGCTTTATGTGACGTATAGTCAATATAGCCCTACCTTGAGAATCGCATAAGGTGCATCATACGCAGCCCTAACATGTGAGGACACTCCCATATCCATGTCCAGTTGTGCTTCCTAAGTGAGCCTGATAAGGCATTACTAGTATGTGTATGGAGGAGGATATGGAATCTGTGCATTTACTGTACTGTGCTTGTGGATCATCATAGCATTGCCATGACCTCCACCATTCTCATGTACTGATGAAATTTCTTCACGTATTCCCCGTAGTACTCTAAGTCATCTCTATCTGGCTCTTTATGGCAGTGGCTTGAGTCTGAGCACTGTCACTGTACATCTCGTGCTGGGCAGCCAAAACCTTGCATGTCTCCCAAGATATCCCTGGTATAAACTTTTACCATGCATCCCTTGCACAGGATTCCAGTGGGTATAGCTAATTCTGATTTGGAAACATCTTTTGAAATGTGTATTTGTTGTTCATAGGTCACTGATGTTGAGATATGTGGCACCTCCTCCCTTCTGGTTGTAATGATATGTCACTGTTCTGTTGATCGTGTGAGCCAGTGTCACCGTTTATGGAGTTAAGTCCCTGCTGTGGAGTGGGGGGGATCATGTCAGTATACATTGGGAGGTATTTTTCGCTGTCATAGAGCTCTGTCAGGAATATGACAATTATAGCATCATTGTCAGCAGCCAATGTGCTCTCAAGTTCAGTCTGTTCTGCACGAGTAACAGAAGTGCTTGGTTCTGATGCTGAGCCTGTGAAGGAATGTTGACATATTTTGGCTTATGACATTAAAGAAAACATTGATGTGTAAATATATGATAAAGACATTTATACTGCAATCAGTGTGAACTTTTTTGAATGCCTGATGAAGATGAGGTACCTGGTGATGGAAAATGTAAGCTATCGTGGGCAGTATACGTCAGCATGAAGTGTTGCCATCACCTATGCACTAATCTTCTTCTGCACCACACTGTGGCTGCTGCAGTAGTCTGAAAGTATTGGTTTCTACAACTCTCTAATGATTCCTGCTACATCATCATCTACACCATAGTCAGTCCCCCTTGTGAAGAGAAAGTACCCGTCATTACGTGCTAATGTTTGGATTATGGAAGATGCCTACCAGCGCTGCTGTGTGCAAATTCATTCTGCCTACCTTTAGTTCTTGTATGGCCATTTTCTCTTTTCCTACGCTGTGACAATGTGCAGTTTCTTCCCTTCCAGCATTTATGTCAGTCACTACTTAATTCTATGCTTAGCTCCTCTATCACATTTTCCCACCCTTCTTAAACAGACATTTCCCATAAGTCCCAAAAGCATCCATTAGCATGTGCTTCTCTTCAGGTATTAAGTTGCCTATCTGGTGCTGTGATTCCTGCTCCTGCAGCATGTTGTAACCTGAAATAATTAATTGAGGGCCACAATTAAATTAGACTCAAACACAACAACCACACTGAAATATTTTGGTAGTAATATGGAGCCCCACTCCTGACTAACCTACAATCCTCCCTAAAAGCTAAACTATCCTCCTACTACTATAAAATGTCAAAGGTTTCAACTGGCCACAGATCCCTAACACATCACTGTACTGCCCTTCACAAACTCAATTGACTAGAACTACCTAACTACCTCACATATATTCAACTCACTCAAGCCCATAAATTCATCTTTAACCCCTCTATCTGCCCCTCCCTGGCCACCACCTTTAAGATGCACCAGCCCAATGGATCCCTAAGATCTAACTGCCAAAATCTCATTGAACTACACAAACCCTCCCATTCACCAGGGAAAAATCTTCTGTCCTTCTCCCTAGCTCGCCTGTGGAATTCTCTTCCTCCAATAGTTCGCACAACTAGCAACCTATCCGCCTTCAAAACCTTACTCCACTCCCATCTAACTTCCCAATGGGAATGCTCCTGTTCCCATCCAGCATGAAGTTCCCAACTCAAGCTACTCCCCTAGATTCAATAGTCCTCCAAACGTCCTACTATTATTACTTAACTCTGCTAAGCATCTATTGTAATCATAGACGTGTATATAAATATGATTGCATAACACTGTAATAAGCACCTATTGCGATCAACAGATTTTGTACCTAAATGCAATTGTTTAACACTTTATTGTTCTTCTTAATGAATGCCTGCTTTTGCATTTTTCCCATTTTATAACTGGTATTACTATATTATCTATTGTTATAACTTGCTTTGCAATTAACTTCTATTTGTTTTTATTTTTCATTTACTGGAGCTTTTCTCCCCAGGACTCCACTGAAAATGGGCTCCTAGTGGCCCAATGGACCATCCTGGTAACAAACTACAAATAAATAAATAATAAATAAATAATTATTACAAAAGTGCTTTCAGGTAGCACCCAGATCTGTTCAGAAATGGTGGTCAAGGACACCACATATACAAATGCCATAGATATAGCAAACTTGCTGGCTTACAGATTCAGTGAAAATTTCATCCCTCTGTCCTGCTCATCAGTAAATCATGACATTCCCAGTACCTGCCCCCTTCCCTTTATATCTCGGGATCAGGTCATCACTGCTCTCTCAAAGGCAAAAAATAAAGCCTCCATGGGACCTGATAACATCCCAGGCTGCATCCTTCATGAACTCAGGCAGGAACTTGCAGCACCATTAGGTTCCCTATTCAACTAAAGCCTGAGTACCGGTTTTGTCTCAGCTGAGTGGAGGACAGCCACTGTCATCCTTTTGCACAAAGGTGGAGCGTACACTGATCTGGGAAATTATAAACCCATCAGCTTAACTAGCCTGATCTGCAAGGCCATGGAATGGATTATCATGGATCTCATTAACAAGGACATTAGCAAGCTCCAAACACTTGATCCCACACAGTTTGGCTTCATCAAGGGGAGGTCATGTCTGTTAAATTTGGTTGACTTTTTTGAGACAGTCACCAAAGCCATGGATGTGGGGAAGACAGTGCACACAACCTACCTTGATCTGGTGAAAGCCCTCGATACTGTTCCCCACTTGGGCATAATAGATAAACTCTCTCAACTAGGCATCAATCCGTATGTTACAAGGTGGGTAGCCAACAGGCTAACTGATATAACCCACCTAGTCAAAATAAGGGAAGCAACCTCAAGCAATAGACACGTATCGAGTGGTGCACCCTAGGGTTCGATCTTGGTGCCACTGTTATTTGGGATATACTTTTCTGAGGTACAGGCCAAAACCAGTAGGTTAGGCTGACCAGGTTTGCAGATGACTGCAAGCTGGAAGCTGTCATCAATTCCCCTAGTGACATGGACATCCTCCAAGAGGGTCTCAACCAAACAAATGACTGGTGCCAGAAACATGGCCTCAAGCTGAATATAATAAAATGTATCATCACTCCCTTTGGGGAGAGAGATATCACCACAAATTATCACATTAATAACAATGTTCTAAGCATGCAGTCAGTTGTGAGGGATTTGGGCACCGAGGTTAATAGCACCTTGACTTTTGACCACCATGTTGCTTCCATTGTTTGGAAAGCTTTCTACATGGCCCACCTCATAGGTAAAGGTATCTCATCCAGGGACAAATAGGTCATAACACCCCTGTATTCTTGTCTTATAAGGCCCATTATTGAGTACAATACCCCATTCGACATTTACCTTGCAAAGCACATGCAGCATCTAAAGAGACCACAGAGGTTCCTCACCAGGAGAATCCAGGGCCTCAAAAATATACCATACTTACATAGGCTAAAAGCCCTATCCCTCTACTCTGTTTCACACAGACTCCCCAGAGGTGAACTCTGTCTGACATACAAGGCGATCTTGGACCCTGCCTTGATGGGACTGCTGCATATCCGCAAGTCAAGGTCCACTCGAGTAACCCAAACACATGACCTCAACCTGGTCTGTGACATCAATAAGTTTTGCTTGTGGGACAGATTTGTGTCCCAGAAACTCCCCCATCTATGGAATAGACTCCCTCTCCACATCAAGCAGAGTACCTCTTTACCCCTTTTTAAGTGCAATCTGGATAACTGGATGAGAAATAGAAAATACATCCCTGGGATTCCACCCGTGTCCCTGCTGGACAGGGGCATCAGGTGCTGATTTGTCTATTCATGGGCTAAACTCTTGGCTAGGCTTACAAGGGCCTCAGGGCCAATCAGCTAGTAACTTCCTATGAGCCTATGATCTTGTTCAGTGTTATTTCAATTTTCCTCAGTTAATGTTTACAACCAGTACTTTTAATTTTATGATGCTTCCCCACTTCTCTTTAACCCTTATACAGGCCATATAGGTCCAAAAATACATGTATACATCTGCCAAAAATGACACCTTACACTTCCTCACTAAAGTGATTCTTAGTATTGTAAGAAATCATATCTGGCTTACCCTTCTGGTAAATAGATGTTTCTGTTAATGTCATCTTAGTAAATTGTGTCAATTTTGATGATTTTCAAATGATTTTTAAGTATTAATTATTTTTAATAACTTCTTTTTATATGTTCAGACTTTCCACAGGACTGTTGCTGACAAACAGGGCTCAGAACAGTTTAATATGGTGGATTTATTCCTATTGGTTTAAATTGTGGCTGATTTATGAAGCTCAGCTAAGCTGAGCTCTATGAATTGCACCATAGTGCAATTGTCTATCAATTTCAATAGGCATAAACACTCGCTTCTCTTGGAAAGCTGCATAAAAATAGTGAGTGGAGAAACGTGTTAATACATAGCAGTTCTTAACCATAGAGAACTAAGCCACCACTTTGGGTATATATGCATTATATTAACAGCTAGTAGAACTTTATTCTAACCTATTACTTTTGCTACCATATCCCTAAGATTCCTACAATACCTTATGAAGTACTATCAATGGCTTCCTTGAAAGTAGAGACAAAAATAAATTTAAGGGTGGTGTGGCCAGGATACTGACAGGCTGGCAGGACATTATTCATTTGAAAGGTCTGTACCAGTAGCTGTGAAATGAGTCATTCAAAGACAATCTCTCAGGACTTGCCTTTAAAGAAAGAACTCCAAAATGTTCTTTCTAACATACAAAAACTTTCTTTAAAAATGGACTGAATAGATAACAAACTTCTCAGCTTTAAAGAAAAATGTAGCAAACAGATAGAATAGATAGACAAGATTTTAAAGCAACAGAGAACTCAGATATCTGGAAATGAAGATGCCCTTAATGACACTGAAGGCAGGGTATCCAAAGATGAGGACATTGAATTTCTACTGCAACAGAATACCTTATTACTAAACAAAATTGATGACTTGGAGAACAGATCCAGAGAAATATTCATATTTTTGGACTTCCTGTAAAAATAGGAGAAAATATGGTCAACTTTCTTACTGCCTGACTCCCTAAGACTCTGAATTTATCTGAAGCTATGCTGTATGGTATAGAAAGTGCACATGGGTCTCTTGCTTCTGCTACATCAAAAACTTCACCAAGATCAATTATTGTTAAGTTCTTCTCATTTCATGACAAGGAGCTAATACTTAAAATAGCCTGGTCCAAATCTCCTATTAAACTGGATGACAAACTAATTAGATTTGATAATGACTATTGCAATGCTGTGATGACCAAAAGGAAAAGTTTTTTCCCTCTTATAAAAGAACTTAAGACAATTTGAGATGCATTTGCTCTTCCTTCTTAGCCTCAAAATACTCCTTCCAGATGAAATTAGACACATTGAAGACAGACTCTGCACCTTTGCACTGCCATTTTTAAAAACAAAAATACATTTTAGCTCAAACTGAAGATATGAACTGGAACAATAGTACTTTGAAGAGACAAGCAGAAGTAAGTACCTGGAAATCATATGATGAGAAAAATAAACTAAAGGACAAATGACTCTTAGCTTTAGCATAACATTGATGTTAACTATTTTAATAACAAAATTATTTTTCCATGACAAAGTGTGCAATTCCATTACTGGAGATAGAGGTGAAAGGAAGGAAAAAGGATTCACATCTCTATAAGGTAAATAAATCTCACTTTTTTTTCCTATATATATTGCTAAACTATTATTCTATATTTTATTTTCCATAATAAATATATGCTTTAGCTTAATAATTAACTCTTTAACTAATTATAAGCTTTCTTTACATATATACCCTGGTTTCCTTTCTTCATATATGTGCCACATAAATTCTAAAGTGGTAGCTCATGATAACATAATAGCAAGTTGCTCACAGTAAATTAAATAAGTGGGTTGTGAATGGTCTGAATGTTTATGGTGTCTACTGTGTCTTTAACTTTTAACTCTTAATTCACATGTCATGGTTGACTGGAATATGTGAGGTGTCATATCTATGAGATTCAGATGTACTTTCTCTAAGAGATATCAGACTGTTAATGCTGTTATGAGTGCTTCTTAACTAATATAATGATAAAATGGTGGATACATGCAGTGTGTATGAAGCCATTTTCTTTTCATGCTATTTTTTTTCTTTTTTTTTTTCTTTCTTTCATATATAGTCTTATCTGTGATGTTTGATGCCGGTTTATTTGCTGGGGAGGGGATAGGAGAGGGGAAATACAGTAGTGAAGACAATTTCTCTGTTTTAAAACATTCTTTTCTTCACCCTTCCACTGCTAGGATAGATATAAAAAAAAAAAAAAAAAAAAAAGAAAGAGAGAGAGAGAGAGAAAGAGTGTACCAAATAGTTATAACACAAATAAAATGATAACAAGAAGTGTTATAGCATAGTTTCTTAAATAGCAGGGAGCAGGTTGGTTTTAACCACTTATACACCTTTGTTTCACAGTGTAACATGAATGAAAGTTTTTTCTGACAGTGGTATTTCTTTCTCACAGAGCAAGTTCTAATAGAATGCTTCTTTCCTGACCTTTTTTCTCAGGAGACAATTTATACAGTTCTTTGTGTGTGTGCGTGTGTGTGTGTGCGTGTGTGTGCGTGTGTGTGCGTGTGTGTGTGTGTGTGTGTGTGTGTGTGTGTGTGTGTGCATGTGTGTGTGTGTGTGTGTATGTGTGTGTGTGTGTGTGTGCATGTGTGTATGTGTGTGCGTGGGTGTGTGGGTGCATGCGTTGGTGTATGTGGATGAAATACTGGATAACATGATGTTTTATGCTTGATTTTCACACACAAATTAAGTGTAAAATAAAAGAATGTGCTAATTTGCACTCTATGATATTTACCTCAAAAGTACTATTTTAACACTTTTAAAACCTATATTTCTCTCTTTAAGTTATATAGTGCATGATCTGATGTTCTAAATCCTCATTTTATCCTTGACAGATGGGTCCATTTCCGATATCAGAACCATCTTGGCCATTACTACAGTTCATACCAGCCAAAAACTCTCGAGCTTCACCTCTACCCACAATCCCTCTCTTAGAATTACTTCAGGTTTCATTTGCCATTTTTCTGAAATGGTCATGTTTTGATAGTGCTCTTGAGTTTTTTTGAGTTTAGGTTCTATTATTTCTTAGAGATTTCTCTCTGCTTGATCCTCTATCCTTTTGTTTAATATTTTCTCTCTCTTTTCATACATGTTAGTGTAATTCTACATATCATTGTTGATATTCTCTCCCTGCACACCTTGCTTTATCTCTTTAACTATCATCATTGATTGTTTTTTTTCCTTTCTTTCCCTTAAAAAAAACAACTTTAGTTCTTTTCTCTCTCACTCTCAAACTTTTTTGCCTGAGGGAGAGTGTGAGTGTCTGTTTTCCAGCTGTAATTTTTTTTTAAGATAGTTGAGAAAGTTAAAGCCCCTTCTGGATTTAAAAAATGCTAGAAGTGTTGCCACAAAATCCCATCTTCTGACTTTCACTCCTTTTTTGTTTATTGTCTGGGTCCCGTTCACTTACAAGAGGACTGCAGTACTTGCCATGGGTCAGTCATCGATCCCTTGTTGACAGGTGTAATAAATGTATATTAAAGGGTTTGATCCCTTCCTTCTTTGGTAAAGCCTTATCTACTGATGACAAAGCCAAAATTTATATTTCCTCCCCTTCATCCTCATCTTCTGTAGGCAAGGGCAAAAAGAGGAATGTCTCATTTCTGACTTGTGTCAGCTCTGAAAACTAAGAAACTGAAATCCTCAGTTCTGAAAGTATCCTTGGAACAGGAGGCCTCTGACTCTAAATTACTGATGATGACTATTACCCCAGCACTACAACTATGTCAGATCCTTCAACTTGGAAGGCTCCAGTGTAGGACAATTTTTCTGGTCCTCCTTCAATGGCACCAATTACATTGACTCAAGTACAGTATCTGAATCAAATACTACTTACTCCACATCTGTAGACCCCTTCACTGTTGAGCTTCAAGATATTTTTCTTCAGAGACCTAAATTTCCATCCATGTCTTTGATCCACTCCACCAAAGGTCTTTCTGAGCTCGATGTGGAGAGACTTGCAAACAAAATGTGGGCTAGAGGACTTACAGGTCCCTTTTTAGTTCTGACTCCTTCGGGCCTTGGAACTAAGCTTTCTTTCACCTCATTGACCACTCCAACTCTGACCTCCTCCAAGGCCTTAGAGTTTTCTGTTCTGAGTCTCCTATCACCAACTGTACTGGTACGTGAGATTTTCACCTCTTCAGAACTGGCAATCCCCCTGAGCTCTTTGGTGGCTTTAGAACGGGACACTTCTTGGAGCTGTAGTTACCCTGTCAGTTCTGGAAGCTGGACGTGACTCCAGGTATTTTGGAGCCATCCCTGCTCCTCGAACTTTTGCTAAAGTTACTTCAGCTCTGGCTAAAGTTTCAAGGCTGGGTTCTTTGGAGGATGGAATGACCCCAGTCCAGAGGCAGTCTATCTTGGTTCCAGGCTCCCTTCCCTCTTTGGGGGGACCAGCCTTTGATGCAATGGAGACGGCCCTGTCCCTTACAGTGACTGAGTCAGTACCTTCCTCCAAGGAGCAGGTATACCTTTCTGGATCTGTTATTCCACTTGTCTTTCCACTGGGACAGTTGGTGTCAAAGTCTCAGGTTTCTTAGACTCAGGTTCTGTCATCTTCTGACACCTCCCCAGATTATCCCCCTGAGAAGGTCCCTCAGAAAAAAGAAGTGCAAGAGGAAGCAGTAAGATTCCCCTCAGGAATCAGTCACTGAGGGCACAAATTTTGATGAGGGGGAAGGGACCTCATGGTCACCACCTGAATATGTCTCCTTTGGAGACATCCTAGAAATTTTAAAGCAAAGGGGTGGCTGGAAGTCCAAAACCCTTCATCAGAGGTATTTGTTTACCTGCAAACTTCTGACACTCATATGTCTACCTTTTGGGAGACCCCTTCCACTGATGAACTCATTCAGTTGATGTCACAGCAGGTGTGGAAGACTACAGACACTGTCAAACCCATTGCCAAGAGACCTGACAAAATCTTATCAGCCCCTGAAGATTAACAGTTCAAGGACAAGGGATTAATGGTCGATGCCATGAATGTAGTGGTCACCAGAAAAAGGAAATCGCTGAGGAAAGTTCATCTATCCATCCACCCAACAGGGAGTCGTGGGCTATGGATAGATTTGGGAATCAGGTTTATGTCATCGACCTTTGTGCTAAGGTCTTTGAACTTCTTGGCACACTTTTATTTATTATTTATTTATCTATTTATCATTTGTTTACTGGGAAAGTCCGACTTGGAACAAAGCAAATTTTGGGTGGAGGCCCGGGAAGAAATGCTCCACAATTTTACAAGATTCAAAGCGATCTTTTCATGGAATTGTCAGATACCCTGGTGGAAGCTGTGGCTGAGAGAGTTCAAGAGAAAGTGGCTTCACAGCTAGCTACCCTAGAGTCTGTGTCTAATTTGTTCATCAGGCTTATTGCTCATACAGACAAAGGGATGTCCAGAGCAATGAGTGCAGGCATAGCCATAAGGAGACACACCTGAATGTGCCTATCTGACTTTGTGGAAGCATTCAAAGCTTCGTTCAATGCTTTTTTGACAGAACATCGTTGTTTGGCCCAAAAGTAAAAGAAACTTTAACCAAGTGTGGTAAGGATGATAAGACCATTTCTGCTGCAAGCATCCATTTTTTTCACCCCCCAAAGGTCCATTTCTAGAAACCAGAACAGTGGTGGTAAGATCTGGTTCAAAAAATCCCAAGGGCCTTTCTGAGATGGTTCAGAAACTCCCAAGGGTCTTTTCAAGACAGATGTGGAGGCAGTTACCCAGGGGCAGAGGGGGGAACCAAAATGGAAGTTGCAACTATTGTGGCAGAGGTGGCCCACAGAACCAGAGCTTCAGAGATTCCTCTCCAGATATGCCCACACATCGTGGGAATTGGAAATTGCAGCTAATTGTAATCTAATAGTAGAAGAGGAAGCTCCAACATGAAAAAAAGAGGCTAAAAGACTAAAATTTGCTCTATAGAAGCAGAAAAAGGATCAATATGTTTTTCATGGGCCCAGATGGTAATTCTATTGCATTTGCTAGAGTACAGTTTATGAGTGGAAGGTTTATGTGCCAATCAGAGGATGTGACGTACTGGGGAGGAAATATTTAGACACCTGGCAACTAATGAAATTGGAGGAAGCATGCTGTTAGCTTGAGGTTCAAAATGTCTAGGTGAATAAGTCCATCTGGATGGGACAGAAGCTCTGGAACAGAGTCCAGAATCATTCTTTAGCCTCTCATAAACTTTGTAAGTCAGTTTTAAGAGGCACACTCTTGTTGAAATCTCCTTTCAAAGATCTGACACTGCCTGAGGATCTAAACATAGTGTTACAAGCCCTAGTACATTCTTACTTTGAACCCTTGGCAGAATGTGATTTGAAGTTTTTGTCTTGAAAGACACTATTTTTGGTAGCTATAACCTCTGCCAGAAGGATCTCACAAATTCAGCCCTTATTGTGTAAGCCTCCTTATCTGATTTTCCACAAAGATAGAGTTTCTTTATGAACAAATCTTTCTTTTCTACCCAGGGAAGTCTCAAAGCCTAACATCAATCAAGCTATTAATTTACCAGTTTTCTTTCCAAACTTTTCCAGCAAAGGTGAGTATTCCTTATATTTACTAGATGTTCACAGACAATTATGTTTCTACCTTCACAGAACAAAACATCTTTGAAAATCTGACCAACTATTCGTTTCCTTTTCCAGTACAAAGTTTGGTATGCCAGTCAGCAAGGTGCCTCTGGGCAGATGGCTAAATGACTGGATTTCAGTTATCTATGATAAGAACAAAATAGCCTTGCCTAGGTCTGTGAAAGCCCATTCTACAAGATCTGTAGCCACTTCAGCAGTTTTTCAATCTAAAGCTTCAATGAATGATATATGTGCAGCAGCTACTTAGGCTTTTCCCCATACTTTTATTACTCATTACAAATTGGACTTGGTCTCTAGAGGAATAGTGTTCTTTGGGTCAATGGTGCTCAGGAATATCCTTTCATGACCCCACCCAAGATCTATGGTAGCTAGAGACTCCGTTCCATCTGTAAAGGATAAAATGAAGATTGACAACATCAGATAAAGAAGTTATGTACTTACCATAATGTTCCAACTGTGTTGTCCACCTTCATTTATCCTTGAATCCCCTCCTTCCATCCCCCAGCCTTTAAAGATTTTTCTTGGTGGAGCAGATTATATATCCTTAAATTATTGAGACTTTTCAAACATAGTAAATATGGTTTCCAGTTGGGTTTCCTTTTCTACTATCTGTACTTCTCTACAAATTCGATCTGAGGCAATTGTGAGAAAGGGATTGTGGGTAGAGGTGAAGCTCGAGAGTTTTTGATTGGAGCAAGCTGTAGTAATGGCTGAGTCAGTTCTGATATCAGAACTGGACCCATCTGTCAAGTATAAATGATGATGGACAACACACATGGAATGCTATTGTAAGTACATCATTTTTTTTATATTACTGTGGCACCATATACAGTATAGAATCCATTTCTTCAATTCATCTTTTATTCTTTGATATTATATTATTCAAATTATATTCTGTTCTATTCATTTAAAGAAGGACGGATGATCTTGTTTATGTCTGTTGATGTCAGCCCATTGCTTCATTGATTTGTTCTGTGTATGTGGGCTATAGAAATATATATGTTTATGACAATGGCTGTGGTGATGATCTGTGTTTGGTTTCTGTGTGGATGTGCTTTTTCAACATCTCTACTACATGGCAATATTAGAATCTTATGCTCAGAAAGTTAATTGAAAGTCTGAAGCATAATAAAGGACTGACTTATATGAAAGTAATAGCATGTTTTCCACAAAGTCAGACAAAATTACATAGTCATATTGATAAGATGGGAATTTATGTGTCTCATAAAAAGACTGTAGTGGGTATGTTGCCAACCATATTTTATTCCTCAGTACGAATATAATTCTGGGAACATATTATTAGTTATTTTAGACATCACAGTTACTCTTTTACTATTTTACATCTTATAGTATGTTCTAGTGAATATGATATCCTATTTATAGATGAGACATGTCTTGAATCATGCAAGTCCTCACAAACAAAGATTTTTTTTAGACTTTGTTCTTTGAAGTACCATATGTGCCTGCTGTAATATCCAAGCATGTACAGTCTTGTAGTCAGAACTGAGTTTAAATAGTTAACTAGTTAGTCACATTATCAATAATATATAATAGCATATTGGTAATATAGTATGATTGTTATAAGCAATGTTATATGCTTTGTCTTTTATCTGTGTTAATATCTTTTTTCTCAGAACTGAAAGAAATGATTGGATTTATTATAATACTGTATAGGCTCTTATAAATAGCATAAAACCAAATGACTACAAGATCTGCTATACTTTACATAATTTACAGTTTATACATTTTATAGCATGCAAATGAGTGTTTATAATCTGAATACTATGCATATACAAACTCATTTTAATTTTGTTAAATAAGTTAGACATTTCATATATCATAAACTAATTACAGCCTCCTGAGGGATAGTATAAAGAGCTTCACAGCCCCTTCCCCTCTGTAGGAACTGGCATCAATATCAAAAACTACACCAACGCATTATATGAACACTTATATAGATGCATGGAATCAGGCATACCCAACAGGACTAAATCATCCTCTGCAAGGAAGAGTAAACCTGTCTGGTGGACATCTGAAATAAATAAACTCTATAGCAAAAGGAAAAAAAATGTTGTCCAAGACCAAGAAGGAGCAGGTCCCCAGTTGGAAGCAATCTCTCCTTAGCCTGAACAATCAAATAACAGCACTAGTGAAATCCCCCAATGCAAACTTTGAGTCCAAATTTGCCACATTTACTAGAGACAATCATAAGGCCTTCTTCACATATGTCTACAACCTCAAAGAAAGCACCTAGATCTGTTCAGAACTGGTGATCAAAGACACCACATATACAAATGTTGTAGATATAGCAAACGTGCTGGCTGACAGAAAACTTTAACCCCTTGTCCCCATCAGTAAATCAGGACATCTCCAGTACCTGCCCCCTTCTGCTTATATCTATGGAACAGGTCATCACTGCTCTCTCAAAGGCAAAATATACTGTCTCCATGGGATCCGATAACATACCAGGCTGCATCCTACGTGAACTCAGGCAGGAACTTGCAGCACCACTAGGTACCCTATTCAAGCAAAGCCTGAGTACTGGCTTCATCCCAGCTGAGTGGAGGACAGCCACTGTCATCCCTTTACACAAAGGTTGAGTGTCCACTGATCAGGGAAATTATAGACCCATCAGCCTAACTAGCCTGATCTGCAAGGCCATGGAATGGATTATTATGGACCTCATCAACAAGGACATTGGCAACCTTCAAACACTTGATCCCCACATAGTTTGGCTTCCTCAAATGGAGGTCATGTCTGATAAATTTGGTTGACTTCTTTGAAACAGTCACGAAAGCCATGGGTGAGGGGAAGATGGTGCACACAGCCTGCCTTGACCGAGCCAAAGCCTTTGACACTATTCCCCACTCAGGAATAATCAATACACTCCCTAAACTTGGCATCAATACATATGTTATCAGATGGGTAGCTAAACTGGCTCACTGGTAGAACCCATGTAGTTAAAGTAGGGGAAGCCACCCCAAGCAGTAGACCTGTAACAAGCAACGTACCCCAGGGTTTAGTCTTGGGGCTGTCATCAATTCCCCTGGTGATGTGGACATCCTCCAAGAGGTTCTCACTCAGACAAACAACTAGTAGAAGAAACATGGCCTCAAGCTGAATACCAAAAAATGCATCATCCTCCCCTTTGGGGAGAGTGACATCCCGGCAAATGATCACATTAATAACAATGTCCTAAGCACTTAATCAGTCATGAGAGATTTGGACACCCAGGTTGATAGCAACCAGACCTTTGACCACCATGTTGCTTCCATTGTATGGATAGCCTTCTACATGGCCCACCTCATGAGTAAGGGTATCTCATCCAGGGGCAAGGAGGTCATAACATCCATGTATTCTTCCCTTATAAGGGCCATTATTGAATGCAATGCCCCTCTTGGCATGTACATCGCAAAGCACATGCAGCAGCTGGAGAGACCACAGAGGTTCCTCACCAAAGCCCTATCATTCTACTCGGTTTCATACAGACTCCACAGAGGTGACCTCTGTCTGTGTTCACAGACCCCACTTTGATGGGACTGCTGCATATTCACATGTTAAGTTCCACTCAAGTAACCCTTACGTGCTGCCTCAACCTGCTCTGTGACATCAACAAGACTTGTTGGCAGGACAGATTTGTGTCCCAGAGACTCTCCCATCTATGTAACAGACATCCTCTCCACATCAAGTAGAGTACCACTTTACCCCTTTTTAAGTGCAACCTGGATATCTGAATGGGGAACAGAAAATATATCCAAAAACACACCCCGCAGGTAAGGATGATGCACAGGCCCAAAACTCCTCAATGTCAGTCAAAAAAGCAAAGCAAAAAAAAAAAAAAAGGAAAGAAAAGCAAAGAAGGCAAGGTTGCTGAAACCAGTCTGAATTTTATGGTGTTTCCACAATAAAAGAAGGTTGGATATGCTTACATGCTGCTGGCTTTGCTTTTTTGATGAACAGAAAATATACCACTGGGATTCCACCCATGTCCCTCCTGGACAGGGACATTGGGTGCTGATTTGTCTAAACATGGGCTAAACTCTTGGCCAGGTTTATAAGGGTCTCAGGGCCAATAGCCTAGTAACCTCCTATGATCCTATGATCCTATAACTTTAGAAGTAGTAGAGTAATGCTAGATACTTATTTGTGGGTAGGTGGTAGTTTTGAATAGGACTGATATTCAATCTGGGAGTTTTAAACTGCATGGTTGGGGGGGCAGGAAAAACAGTGTATGTATAGTATTTACAAATCAATTCTTTTTTTTTTTTTTTTTATGTCTACTATTCTTGATACAAAGTTTACAGTTAACCACCTCAGTTATCTTATATCTATGAGTAAGCAGTTCACTAGATATAATAATAGTTTTTAGTATCATATTATTTACAAATATATGAGGCTATTGTATGTAATACTTATTTTCCCCCATTTCTGTAGTATGGCCGACTTGAAATACATATCAGTTAATATCAATGGATTAAATAATGGTTGTAAAAGGGGTAGTTTATACAAATGTTTACAAATATTTCATTCTCAATTTGTCTTTTTAGAGGAAACATTTAATAAAAGAAGCTTTAGACATACTTAATATTAAACACTATTCTGTAATGACTAGCTTTCATTATAAACAAAAGAGAAGAGGTGTGGCTATTGTATGGAAAAAAATTCTTTGCCTCTGCCTAAAATTCTGAGTACATTTGGTGATGAAAAGGGCATGGTTTGTTCAGTTACTTTAGAGATTCAAAGGAAACTATACACTTTTTGTTAATGTCTATTGGATACCTGGATTGGGAAAACAAACAGCTAAACATCAGTTGGGGGAAATAATACAAATATTAAAGGGAAAAATTATTTTTGCAGATGACTTTAATTGTATTTTATCTGAAAAGGATACCAACACTAGCTGTAAAAGGAAGAAACTTGCCTCAGTCAAGGCTTTGATGGAGTTCACTGACCTATATAATATGAGAGATATAAATGAGTTTTCAGTATCAGACTCACTCTTCTTTACACATTTCTCACACAGGCATGGGACACAATCATGAACAGATAGAGTATGTTTCAAATGAGATCACTAGTAGAAGAGAAAAATTTATTGTCTTGCCCACTGCCGGATCATAATGTGATAACTTTTGACGTTATATTGAATTCTAGTAATAACATCCCAATTAAAAGGTTTCCTGCATATATAACCAATATGAAATACTTTAAAGAGTTCTTTAATAAAGAAATTCAAACTTTTATTGAAATTAATCATACAGGTAACACCTCAGAGATGTTGTATGGGACACTTTAAAAGCATACCTTTTTTGGCAAAATTGCAAATTGGTATGCACAAAAAAAGAAACAATGGGACAACGAATTGATAGATTTACAGGAGAAGAATTTTAAGTTAAAATGAAATAGTCAAACAGGAAATAATTTAGAAGAAATAAATAGCTTAAACAGTAAATATTTAGAAATTGTACAACATAAAACTATGATAAATTAAGAATAGATTAAAATAACTAATTATTCCATAAATCCTAAATTCATGCATAAATTGGTTACTAGAACAAAAATGATTGTTAAATCTAACCGCATCAATGAATTATACTCCTCTAGTAGTGAAAAGAAGGTTACAGGAATAGAAGATATTCTGGATATTTTAAGATGAATCCAACACCCAGCAATGGATACACAAGATCTAATTAAAACATTTATTAAAAATACTGAAAATAAACTGTCAGAGGATCAAATAAAATATTTGACAAGCCTATATCAATGTCTGAACTCAAAATTAAAATTAATAAATAAAAACCCAATAAGACACCTGGAAATGACAGTATAATACCTGAACTATACAAAACGATGACTAAGGATGCTTGGGACTTATAAAGGTACCACCATCCTGGAAATACACCATAATTTCCCCAATTTTAAAACCTGACAAGGACTCAACACAATGTTCTTCATACAGGCAATTTCATTATTAAATCCATCCATCCATCCTCAACCCCTTTTTCCCATTTTCCACATGGGGTCAGGGTGTCACTTCAACAGTGACAATCAGATCGAGTCAAGGTTTCCACTTCTGGGTGGCTAGCCCTACTGCAATCCAATTTCATTATTAAATGTAGATTACAAAATTTTCATGGCAATCTATGACTCTAGAATACAACAATTTCTTCCAATGTTGATAAACAATGATCAGACTGGGTTTATAATGAACAGCACCATCTATGATAATATGAAGAGAATACTATCGATAATTGATTATACTAATAATTAAAAAAAATAATAACTTTGGTTAGTCTGTGTAGATCAGAGCGTATGTAATGTACCTTTAAGAAGCATTTCCAGATATAGCACGTGCAAATAAAGACAGACCATGTGCAGGCAGCAGTGCCATTTTGAGAGAACAGTCAGAGTTTTAACATATATGAGTGTGGTAGTGAGTCTGTTTATAAGTTTGTTTAAATTTAAGTTACACAGCCTCATTTCTGATGTGTTTGTGTGTAATAAAGCTGCTTGAATAGAACCCATGAATGTTTGTCTGTTTTATCCTGAACAGACAAGTGACATAGGCTCATAAGTTCATAGGTAGGTACTAGGCTATCAGCCCAAGGGCCTACATAAGCCTAACAGCAAGGTACCATAGCTTACGCCACCCAAGAAAGTTATTTTCCTCTGCCACTGTCCAGCAGAGACACAGAAGTGACCCCAGGGTGTATTTCCTATTTCCCATCCACTCATCAAGATTTTTCTTGAAGAGTGCTAATGAAGACCTTTGCTTGACATAGCTGGGTAGCTTGTTCCAGAGTATAGGACGTCTCTGGGACAGGAATCTATCCCTCCAGCATGTCCTGTTTATTGTGGTGACAATGTTTAGGTCCCTAGAGTTTGTAGCTTGGAGGGATTGGGATTTCTTTAGGTGTAGCATGTCCAACAGCTCTGGGTTTGAAATAGCTTTATATGTTAGGCAGAGATCACCTCGGAGTAGTTGATATGCTACAGAGTAAAGCTGGAGTTTTTTGAGGCGGTCAGTGTAGGGCATTTGTTTGAGGCCAGTAATCCTCTTTGTGAGGTACTTCTGTGGTCTTTCCAGCTGTTGCAGATGTCTTGTGAGGTACATTCCAAAAGGGGTGTTGTACTCTATAATGGGTCTAATGAGTGATGAGTAGAGGGGAAGAATGACCTCTTTTTTCCAGGATGAGAACCCTTTCATGATGAGGTGTACCATGTAGCAGGGCTTCCTGACTACTGTGGTGATGTGACTATCAAAGGAGAGAATATTGTCCACCTGGGTCCCAAGGTCTTTTATCACGCATTCGGTGTTAAGTAGATTGCTGCCTATGTGGTAGTTCATGGGTACAGAGTTTTTACCACAGGGGATGACACTGCACTTTTTGGCATCGAGCTTGAGGCCATGGCTCTGACAGCAGGCATCTGTTTCAGTGAGGCCCTTCTGTAGGATGTCCACATCATTTGGGGATTTGACTATGGCTCCTAGTTTGCAGTCATCTGTGAACTTCATCAGCCAGAGGCCTTCTGTGTTAGCCTGTACTTCAGAGAAGTAGATACCAAACAGGAGAGGTCCCAGGACGGAACCCTGTGGCACTCCACTTGTCATTGCCTTGAGGTCAGATTTGGAGTCTGCAGCTTTTACAGTGTGGGTTCTGTCAGTGAGCCAGTTGGCAACCCATCTTGTGATGTAGGGATTTATACCTAGTTTAATGAGTTTAGCTATAATTCCAGAATGGGGTAGGGTGTCGAAAGCCTTGGCGAGGTCAAGATAAGCTGTATGAACCACCTTACCCTCATCCACGGCTTTGGTGACTGCCTCAAAGAAGTCGATCAGGTTCAGGAGGCATGATCTGCCTTTCAAAAACCCGAACTGGGTGGGATCCAGAGTTTGGAGGTTACCAAAGTCTTTGTTTATGAGTTCCATGATGATACATTCCATGGCCTTGCAGACCAGGCTCGTCAGGCTAATAGGTCGATAGTTCCCGGGATCAGTGGTGGCCCCCCCCCCTTTGTGGAGTGGGATAACTGTTGCTGTGCACCATTTAGTGGGCACAAAGCCTGATGCAAGGCTATTACTGAGCATGGTGCTTAAGTGGGGAGCCAGTTCGTTCTGAATTTCATTTAAAACGCAGCCTGGGATGTTGTCCGGTCCCATGGATGCTGTGTTTTTGGCTTTAAAGAGTGCAGCTTTTACCTGCGTAGTTGTGATTACAGGGACTCTGCATTCTTCCTGTATAGATATGGGCCCTTTAGGGGGTGAGAGGGGGGTAAAGTTAGCACTGAACCGATCTGCCAGGATGTTGGCAATATCAGTTGGTTCTGTAATTTCCGTGCCTTTGTGCTGTAACTCAGAGCAGATCTGGGTGTTGCCATCTAGATTCTTGACATAGCTATAGAATGCTTTGTGGTTGCCCTTGGATTTAGTGGTGATTTTGTTTTTGTAGCTAGCTTTCGAGGATCTTATAAGGGATCTCAACTTCTTACTGAGGCTGACCGGGGAGCTCCTCTACTCATGGGATTTTACTCTCTTTTGCAACAGTTTCTTCCTTCTGTTGTACAGTTTGTTTATGGCAGGGGACCACCAGTTTGGCTTCCTTTTTTTGAAGGATAGCGTCTTGGTTCTGTTTGGAATAGCAAAATCCATGCACTTGTGTAAGTCTTTATAGAGTACATTTGTGTAGGATTCAGCAGTTGTAACTGTATTGTCCATCTGCATGGGTGTCATGAAGTTCACCACTTCTGTCTTAAGAAGCATGAAGCTGGCTTTGGAGAAATTTTTTACTGTGGTTTCCTTAATGGGGGGGTGGGGGCAGGATGTGGATATCAAGGGTGATAAGCTTATGGTCAGATCGGACCAAAGCGGAGTTGACTTTAGGTGTGGAACACCGGTCACTCATGCTGGTAATGACTAGGTCTAGGATATTGTTGCCCTTGGTAGGGGTGTGGATAAGTTGATCTAGGGCATTGGAGTTTATGAATTCCAGAAAGTGTTGAGCTAAGGAGTTGGTACACAAGTAATTTTCCCAGTTAATGGTGGGGTAGTTGAAGTTGCCCACTATTAGGGTGTTTGGTTGAACCCTAATATTTTCCAGTACATCAAGAAAAGAGGAGTGGGAATCCTGGGGCATGGTGGGGGATCTGTAGCAAGCTACAATTTGGATTGCAGTTTTGCCAAGAGTTAGTTGCACTTGTATAACCTCGGATGCATTATGCTGAGCAACTAGCCTGGAGGTCTGGATATCTTTAATGAATATAGACACACCCCCACCTTTGGTGTTTTGGTCCAGGTTACATGGCCGAAAAGTGTGGTATGAGTTATAGACTGGTAGTGCACGGGTGCTCTCTGGAGCCTTGAACCAGGTCTCAGTCACTGCACAGATATCAATGTTCTCCATTTTGACATGGTGTCAGAATCGGGATTAGAAGAGCTACTTCTATGAGCCATGAGGTGCAGAGTTGAAAGTGAAGGCAGACTAAGCAGGTTGAGGGAAATAGAGCACAGACAAATGGAAAAGGGCCAGAAACAAACTAAAGGTAAAGAAAACTGCAAGAATGATTTATCTGGCAAAGTAAATGAAATGGTGCATTTATAAAGCTCACAATGCATTATTAATTAAATGGGTATCACAAAGCATATTATTAATCAAATGAGTAGCACAAGACTGTAATCAAACAAAAGGCACAGAATACTTTATTGTTTAAACAAAATGTTTGAAACCATGATATTTGATAAAACTAGCAAATATATTCATATGGCTTTGGTTTGCATAACAAGCATGTTTGAAGTAAAACAAGCACAAGAAAAGTATAATGAGCATGATAAGAGATTAAAAGGCATATTGAGCACAATGAAAAGTGCAAATTAAACTTAAAGAGCAAGGTGACCACATGTTTCTTTTTAGTAAAAGACTGTGTTTGGGCACAAACTACTATTTCTCATTGACCGAAGCCATTCAAAGCATAACTAGAGTTACTCGAAGTATCTCAGTGTGCAAAGTGTTGGCAGAGCATGTGCTTTATTACAGTGCAATTATTTCAGTTTGCTGTGTGCAAAGTACAGTTATATTGCAAAGTGCAGTCAAAGTGCAGCCATTTTGAAAAGTTTCTTGTGCTGTGTGCATTTATTTGCTGAAAGCCACTATTTCAAAGTGTTTCTTAAATTGAGTAGAGTTATTTCACAATGTACAGCCATTTTGAAAGGTTCTTGTGCTGTGTACAGTTTATTTGTAAAGTGCATTCATCTCAGTGTTTCTTGCTCTGAGCTTTTTCCATTGTGTGCAGTTTATTCGCAAAGTACAGTAATTTTGAAGTATTTCTTACACTGTTTCATGAGGTACAGTGATTTCAGAGTGTTCTTGTGCTACAGAGACTTATTTGGCAAAGTACAATTATTTCAGTTTGTTGTGCTACTGGTCATAATTACAAGTACTGGAATAAAATTTGGAATATATATATTTGTGTGTATATTCGTACATGATTTCAAGCACCTTCACTACTATGTGTTGATATGGCAGAGGCATTTTGCAAACCAGGTGCATTTGTGTTTGCTCATAATATTGCAGAGAATTGGATAGCATTCAAGCAGGAATATGATATGTTCTTACAAGCAGCTTTTTCTGACAAAGATTCACCTACAAGGGCATTTGTTTTGCTTAACTTAGTTGGGTCAGAAGTTTTTTTAAAGAGAGCATTCATTTGTGTATGCACCAGAAATATATGCAGGAGAAGGGGCAGACCATCATGTGGTACTGGTTGAATCAAGAGAAGACCCTGAGTGCTTAAAATATAAATTTAGAGAAATGTTGAACCCCCAGGTAAATGTTACATTAGACAGGCATTTATTTAATACAGGAGACCAAATGTCAGGTGAAACTTATGCAGCTTATAGCACTGACTTGAGAAACAAAGCTAAAATTTGCAGATTTTGAGGTTTGAAAGATGGGTTAATAAAGGACAGGCTTGTGTTGTGTTAAAAGTAGTGCAGTGAGAAAGATTTTGCTTTGTGACATTAAGCAAAGCCATAGAGATTTGTCAAATCCATGAGCTCACAGAAAGGCACCCAAGTATGCTTGCAAGTGATAAGAACATGGCTTCAGCAGCCTCTAGAGCAAACATAGACAGCAGGTAACACATGGCAAGCAGAAACAAGCCAAAGCACATGGCAGCTGCCACCCCTGCAGGATCCCCAAAGAGAACCCTGAGCTTTCTAGCAAGTTCCAAGACTAGCTTAGTAAAAGAAGCATGCTTGGTACAGTGAAGTAATGCACAAAAAACCAAAGACAAGCAAAGAATAATCCACGACCTTGAAGAAAGGAACCAGAACTCTGCTAAAGTCCACAAGGCTGTATTTTTATTTCTGAAGTGTTCCAAAAGTCACAGATAAAATCACACTGAAGTATTCCAAAAATCACAGATAAAATCACACAAGCGCTTTCGCTCAGGCAGTCCTGAGCTTTATCAAGTGAAAACAAAATGCAGTATGCAGTAACCTCCATTAAATAGCCTAGCAATTATACAATTAATTAATTAGTAAGTCTAGTACTAAGGTGTGGTGCTTTGGAGTTGGATGTTAAAAAGTTAGTCATTATACCAACTCAAAAATGAAATGTTTGCAACAACATCTGCACTTAAATAAAATGACTAATCATAAAAACATTTTAAAATACCAGTTTCCTAGGTTTCAGAACATAAAAGTCTGAAGTCTGGTTGGGGTTGTAGATTGTTAAGGAATATGCTTAAAGATGTGTTTGGATTGTCAGTGAATTGTTAAAAACTTTTTCTTTTTATTATTACTTTGCACTGATAAAGACATGCAATAAAATGTGCGTGAGATATTTTTGATGCCCATCCATATACCATTTCATATAGAATTTGATTTATTAGTCAGAATCCTAAAACCATGGATGTTCAGTAATTTAATATGCTGTGTGGGGATGCTGTAGTATGAAGGGCGTCAAGTATGAGAGTTATAACCTAGCCCTCCTAAGCTTGAGGACCGGTTTAATGCTGATCATCCCATTCAGACCTGGTGGCTTCCCTGCATTCAGTCTCAACTGCCATAATAGTTCACGGTAGCCCAAGGTGGATTCCCAGTCACCACCTCTTGCATCTGGCTCAACCTGTTCCAGAACTAGAAACTGAATTTTGGGATCTGGGCAGGAGAGTGAGTGTTTATAGAAGGCATTGGTTTCCTTCTTCCTGGTCATGTCATAAAGATGCTCGTAGATACGTTTCCTTAATTCCCTCTCAGTTTTGCCCACATAGAAACTTTGACAGTTGGTGCACATCCCCAAGTATACGACCCCTCTAGAAGCACAGGTGTAAAATCCAGTGGGGTGTATCTTGTAGTTCCTAGACGGGAGGTATGGTGCTGTTTCTTTAGATATGGCATGACATTGGGCACAGGCACCGCATCTGAAAGTGCCCAGCCTTGGTTGTTTTACCTTCATCTTTTTTCTTTGATTTCTTTCAAATAATTCCTTTAGATTGGCCCCTCTTTTACGAACAAAACTGGGTTTAGGTGGTATATAGTCTTTTAGTTCTTCAAAGAGGGTTAAAACCGGCCAGTGATGTAAGATTGTTTCTTCCAATTCATAGGAATTTGATGAGTATGTGTGTGCAAAACTGTTAGTGTGAACAGTATCCTTGTTTTGTGTATTGTTGGTCACTGGTACAAACCCCCCCCTAGTATTGGTTTGTAGAGGGAATGTCGTGCAGATTTTACCTCTGCTGCTAGAGTTAGAAATAGTTCCAGAGGGTAACCTCTCTCCAAAAAAGCTTTTTCAAAAATTCCACCTCAGAATCAAAATCTTTCTCCGTACTGCATATTCTACTTGCTCTGATGAGCTGCCCCTTAATGATCCCCCTCTTTTGATATGGTGGGTGGGCACTTTCGAAGTGTAGCAAGGAGTTGGAAAATGTTGCCTTGCGATGTAGTTTGGAATGGAAAGTTTTCTGATTGTAGTCCTTGTAAAGAGTAATGTCCAGATAATTAAGTTCGTGCTGATCCACTGTGTGTGTGAATTGTAGGAAATTCGTTGTTGAATTGATGTGTATAAGGAATTCAGATAGGTTCCCTTCAGAGCCAGACCATAAAATACAGATGTCATCCAAATAGCGTCTGTAGAACAGAATGTGATCTTTCCATGGGGGTATTAGAACGAATGTATGCTCCCACATGTGCAATATTACATTTGCGTAGAAGGATGCACAAGATGCCCCCATGGCAACCTCCTTGCGTTGCCGGTATAATTCACCATTAAAAAAGATGAAGTTGTTGGACAAAACCATCTCCATCATTTCGGTGAGCAAGTTGGACATTTTGTTACTAAGGGTTGTCTTCTGGCCTAGAAATTGGGCAAACCATTCCAAACCTATTTGATGAGGGATGCTGGAAAACAGATCTTTGATGTCCACTGTGACCATTAAGGTGTCTGGGGAGTAGCAAGAGGTGGGAATGTCCTGGAGGAAGTGCCAAGAATCCTTGCAAACGTGGGACAATAAAGATGTGTATTCTTTAGTCATGTAATCAATAAATTTTCCCAGGGCTCAGTCACTCCACCTGCTCCTGATACAATCGGCCGGAATTGTAGTGGATTTATTCCTTTATGGGTTTTAGGTATCCCAAAGATGACTGGTATTCTAGGCTTTTCCACATGTAAGTAGTTATAGACCTTTTCATTGATGGCCTGTTGTAATAGAAGGTCAGTAAGATAGTACTTAATCTCAGCAAAGGCTATATTGATCTCGTTTCGTGAAACCGTCTCGTATTGTTCGTCATTCTGCAACATAATGTGGATGTGGGCTTCGTAGTCCTCTGAGAACATAAGGACAATTCCCCCTCCTTTATCAGGTTTCATGACCCTGATTTTTTCTTCATGCAAGTGTTCAATAAAATTCATTTCTTGTTCAGAAAAATTTGGATGAAGTAGAATTTCTTGATTATTATATACTTTCCTGAAGTCATTCTCCACTAACTTTTCAAAGAAGAGAATTATTGGGTGTAGTGGGGGGTTAAAGAGACTTGTACGCATTGGGCCTGCTGCATTAAGTGTTTGCCCTTTAAAAATCAAATTTAAATTTAAAGCTCTGGTAAACATTTTTAAATCTATCAGAGCTTGTGTTAAATTCATGGGTTTAGTTGGGACAAAATGTAACCCTCGGGTGAAAATATCAAAAGCATTTGTAGGGAGGTTCATGTCCGTGTAATTGTATATGGCAAAGTTGTTTCTCCTTAAAATAGTGCAGTTACCCTCAATATTAGTAGGGTTTTGGTTGTGTAAACCCAGATTTGGGGCTTGGTCAGTTGTAGGGTCATCCAGGGATGTTAGGGTAGTGGGTGTGTGGTGGTTTGTTAGTGAACAAAATTCCAAGACCTCTGTGCCTGTCTTTGTCTCTGTCCCCAAACCCCGGTCTGGCCGGGGTTCTGCTGAAAATCCTGGTTGTTAGTACCCCTTCTGTTCTTCTCTGCTAGCCTTTCACTTCTTCTAAGGGGTTCCTCTTGTCTGTCATATGTGTCACTAGCCCTATCTGTGTTTGTGGTGTTGTTTTTGGAAGAAGTTTTATTGTAACCATTGGGGCTAGGGTAGGCAAGGCCATCCCTGTATTCGATGAGATCACGTTCTAATTTTCTTAGTTTTCTGTTAAGAATCTTATCACAAAAACATCAACATTATCAAAAACCTTGTCATAGTTTGATTTAAAAGCACTAAAATTAGTACTAGATGTTAACTCATTGTTTAAAGTGTCTAGCTCAGTCATTAATGCTTGTGCTTTCAGTTCATATTCCCCTACCATTAAATGCAACATCTCCAATCCAGCTTTATCAAAAATCTCACACAAGTTAAAATAATAATCAGTACCATACTGAACATTGTTTGAAATTTAAAAGCGTAGCCCTTTCGGGACACGTTTTACTCTCAGACATTCATTCAAATAGTCTATCTCTAGCTGTGTACTCCTTAAGGAGTATAATTTGTCCTTGAACAAGTCCATGCTCTGATCAAAGTTAGAAAAATTGTTAGTGTTGTTACTACCTTTAGAAAAGGTGAAGCGTTGTCCAGCCCATTTTGTAAAGTTTACATCCTTGTTTCTATGTTTCAGAGCAGGATTACTAGTTCCATTGGTCCCTGGTTGTACGTTTGTTTCAGGAGCTCTGGTAGCTTCATGGCGACGAGTAAAGTTGTTTCTTTTGGATCCCCCGCGCCAGACATGTCCGTGGAGGATATAGTGGAGCTTGTACCCTCTTCCGGGTCCGCAATTACCGGTAATCCAAAGTTGTTTTGTAGTGCTTGCTGCTGGTTGCAAGCTAGCCCTGGTGAAGCAGCCGTGGTGGGTTTCAGCAAGTTAGTGAGCTCCTTGAGTGCAACCAGTACTTGGTTGAACTCCGCTCTGCTCACCGGAAGATCATTTGTAGTGTTTTTCAGCATTTCAGGAGTTTCTCCTGGGTTAAAGGTTTCTTCTCCATTGGCCATGGCAGACAGGATCAAGTGAAGTAATGCACAAAACCAAAGACAAGCAAAGAATAATCCACGACCTTGAAGAAAGGAACCAGAACTCTGCTAAAGTCCACAAGGCTGTATTTTATTTCTGAAGTGTTCCAAAAGTCACAGATAAAATCACACTGAAGTATTCCAAAATCACAGATAAAATCACATTAAGCGCTTTCAGGCAGTCCTGAGCTTTTCAAGTGAAAACAAAATGCAGTATGCAGTAACCTCCATTAAATAGCCTAGCAATTATACAATTAATTAATTAGTAAGTCTAGTACTAAGGTGTGGTGCTTTGGAGTTGGATGTTAAAAAGTTAGTCATTATACCAACTCAAAAATGAAATGTTTGCAACAACATCTGCACTTAAATAAAAATGACTAATCATAAAAACATTTTAAAATACCAGTTTCCTAGGTTTCAGAACATAAAAGTCTGAAGTCTGGTTGGGGTTGTAGATTGTTAAGGAATATGCTTAAAGATGTGTTTGGATTGTCAGTGAATTGTTAAAAACTTTTTCTTTTTATTATTACTTTGCACTGATAAAGACATGCAATAAAATGTGCGTGAGATATTTTTGATGCCCATCCATATACCATTTCATATAGAATTTGATTTATTAGTCAGAATCCTAAAACCATGGATGTTCAGTAATTTAATATGCTGTGTGGGGATGCTGTAGTATGAAGGGCGTCAAGTATGAGAGTTATAACCTAGCCCTCCTAAGCTTGAGGACCGGTTTAATGCTGATCATCCCATTCAGACCTGGTGGCTTCCCTGCATTCAGTCTCAACTGCCATAATAGTTCACGGTAGCCCAAGGTGGATTCCCAGTCACCACCTCTTGCATCTGGCTCAACCTGTTCCAGAACTAGAAACTGAATTTTGGGATCTGGGCAGGAGAGTGAGTGTTTATAGAAGGCATTGGTTTCCTTCTTCCTGGTCATGTCATAAAGATGCTCGTAGATACGTTTCCTTAATTCCCTCTCAGTTTTGCCCACATAGAAACTTTGACAGTTGGTGCACATCCCCAAGTATACGACCCCTCTAGAAGCACAGGTGTAAAATCCAGTGGGGTGTATCTTGTAGTTCCTAGACGGGAGGTATGGTGCTGTTTCTTTAGATATGGCATGACATTGGGCACAGGCACCGCATCTGAAAGATGGGTTAATAAAGGACAGGCTTGTGTTGTGTTAAAAGTAGTGCAGTGAGAAAGATTTTGCTTTGTGACATTAAGCAAAGCCATAGAGATTTGTCAAATCCATGAGCTCACAGAAAGGCACCCAAGTATGCTTGCAAGTGATAAGAACATGGCTTCAGCAGCCTCTAGAGCAAACATAGACAGCATGTAACACATGGCAAGCAGAAACAAGCCAAAGCACATGGCAGCTGCCACCCCTGCAGGATCCCCAAAGAGAACCCTGAGCTTTCTAGCAAGTTCCAAGACTAGCTTAGTAAAAGAAGCATGCTTGGTACAGTATAAGAGTGAGTCAGCAAAACCCAAGTCAAGTCTAATTGTTAACTGTCATAATTGCGGTGCCAACCATGAGTCTAAAAGAGAGATGTGCTTAGCATTTGGTTAGCAATGCCGCAAGTGTAAAAAAATTTAATAATTTTTAAAAGTTTTGTAAATCAAGCAAGCCTCATTCATTGGTTAAGAGATGTTATGCAAAAAAGCAAGTTGATTATATAGAGAGCGGTAACCCTACTTTCTATGTAGATGGTGTATCAGTGCTCGGTGAAAAGGTTAATGCAGTAGATTTGTTGGCAAAGAAAGAAGTATTTTGTACAGCCCTGATCAATGGTAAATGCACAGAGTTCATAGTAGATACTGATTCAAAGTGTAATGTAATGTCTGCAGAAATATTTGCTATAGTGGAGCTGGTGAGCAACTTACTTTGAGCAGTTGTGCGAAGCTTGTTTCTTATGGAAGTGAAGAGATTCAAACCAAAGGTTCAATGATGCTTTCATGCTATTTGGCTGGGAACAGTTACGGCTTGCAATTTTATGTAGTCCTAAGACCCATGCAGACATTATTAGGTGACAGAGATAGTTTGAGAATGAAACTGCTTTCTTTTACCAAAGAAGTACATGATGTAAACATGTCCCAGTTTCAGTTTCAGGGATACTATTTTCTCAGTATGCTGATGTTTTGGATGACAAGCTAGGCAAACTTCCAGTTTATTACTCCATAAAAGTAAACCCAGTGGTCAGTCCAGTGGTCAGACCTGCAAAGAGAGTTCCAATAACTATGCAGGACAAATTCAAGATCCAGTTAGAGAAAATGGTGCAGCAAGGTGTGATTTGTCCAGTCACAGAACTAGCTGAGTGGGTGTCTTCCATGGTAGCTTCTCATAAGAAAAATTCAGACGAAATCAGAATATGCATTGACCCAAGAGACTTGAACAAGGCATTAAAAAGACATCACCATCCTATGCGTACAGTTGAGGAAATTGCAACTCTCATGCCAAATGCCGCTGTTTTTTTCCTGTCTTAGATGCAAAGAGTTTATTTTGGCAAGTAATGCTTGATCGCAAATCTTCACTACTGACTACATTCAGTACCCTATTTGGTAGATACAGATTCCTCAGGATGCCTTTTGGAATAAATTCTGCCAGTGAAGTCTTTCAGAGTGCAATGCAGCAATTTTATTCAGGCTATTTGTGTGCAAAAATAGTTGATGATTTACTGGTTGGAGGTAATGGTGAAGAAGAGCATAACATAAATGTCAGGAAACTTCTAGACATTGTGCATGAAGTGAATTTAAAGCTCATTCCTCTGAAATGTAAATTCAGACTACCAGAAGATACTTATGTAGATCATTTATTTACCAGTACAGGCTTATGACCAGATCCTTCAAAACAACTAGCCATTCTTGATATGTCAGCTTCAAACAATGTCCATGCCCTACAGCATTTTATTGGTATGGTTAACTATTTGGGCAAATTTTCACTGACTTTAGTGAGTTATCAGCACCTTTAAGAGAGCTGACACACAAAAATGTTGCACAGTCATGAATGGAACAACACCAGAGAGCATTTGATAACCTCAAACAGCAAATTGCTAACCCACCTAGATTAAGATATAATGATCTCTACAAAACAGTAGTTCTTTCCTGTGATGATTCAAAGTTCGGTCTTGGCTCAGTTATTCTTCAAGAGGGCAGACCTGCTGCCTATGCATCTAGAACTCTTACCCAAACTGAGATGCATTATGCTCAAATTGAGAAGGAACTTTTGGCAATTGTGTTCACATATTTAGATCTCTGTGATTATATTTATGGCTGAAGTAATCCAGATAGAAACTGACCATCAACCTATGGTTACTATTTTTCAGAAGGCTTTGCATTCCAGCAAGAGTACAAAGAACGATGCTCAAATTGCAAAAGTACAATTTCAAAATGGTCTGTATGAAAGGTAAACTTCTTTATATGGCTGGTACCTTATGTAGATCACCCAGAAATAGCATGGAACAGCTTGATGCAGAGAATTTTGACTTTGATGTCATGGAAGTGCATAATTTTTCTACCACAAGACTCGATGAGCTAAGAGATCATACAAAGACTGATCCAATTTTGCAAAAGCTCAACCACTTCATCAATGTAGGATGGCCATCAGAGCAATCCTGTGTACCACCAGAAGTACAACCTTACTTTCCATACAGAGATGAGATGCTGATGGAAGATGGTATCATTCTCCAAGGTCCAAAAGTTGTTGTTCCTACTTCCTTATAACAAATATATTCAGATTGTGCATCATGGCCACACATGTTCCAATTCTACCAAAATAATTGTGAAATGACTAGTATTTTGGCCTTCTCTAGCAAAATACACTGATAAAGTGCTTTCTTCTGGTTCATTGTGCAACAGTACTAAGCCGAATTTGGAAAAAGAACCACTTCAGCTAAGCCAAATTCCTAAGCAACCTTGGTCAACAGTAGCAAATGACATATTTGAGTGGAACAGTCAACATTACTTAGTCAAAGTCAAAGTCAAAAGTCAAAGTAAACTTTATTGTCATTCAACCTTAACCATACCCAAGTTACAGCTGAAAGAAATTACATTCCTCCAAACTCATGCACAACAACATAACCCACCAACATAACCTACACCATTTGTCACAAAAAAATAGCAAATACTTAAACAGCAACAATGAAGAGACAACTGAAGACCAGAAGCTTAAATGAACATGATACATGGGCAACTCCATCCCCTGTTGCCAACTCCATACATCACCATCAACAATTAAAACAGTTCTTTCATCCATCCATCATCTTCATCACAGACCTTCCAAATGACGCTACCTACCGGCCCAAACAATTACACCATCCCTTTTAACATCTGACTCTCTCTCCATCTACAGTCTTCACAACCACCTCTACCTGCAGGCCTGAATGGCTACACACCACCAGCAACCACCAAAGTCTTTCCATCTGATGCCACCAACTCTCACAGTCCAACATCCAGACCTTCTTCTTCTCCATTTCTAACTCCATCTTCCACATCTCGAGAACAATCACTCCATTATTGTATCTCAACCAAAATTCAATTCCTGCACTCAATATCTGCTTGACTCATCATTGCATGTCCAACTTCCACCGCTCCAACATTACATTCCAAATAGACAATAACAGGCAAATAAATCTATTTAGGACACCACGATCAATTTCTGCTACAACATTCTATCATTCAACAACAATGAGGACTCACCATATAAAAATATATCACAAAGTATGACATAAAAATGAAAAGTGCATATCGGGAGCTGGAGAGGCCGCTACCATACTAGGCGCTGCCATCTTGCCAGATAGTATAGTAGTGTCAGTAGACTCTTATTCAAACTGGTTTGAGATCGATTTAATACCTAACGTAACATCCAGTGCTGTTATTACTAAAATGAGACCTCATTTCTCAGTCCATGGTAGTCCACATAAAATTATTTCAGACAATGGTTCTCAGTTTACCAGTCAATTGTTTCAGAGATTTGCTAAAGAGTGGAACTTTATCCATTTTTTATTTATTTATTTAGTTATTTAACATCTATTTACCAGGAAAGTCTGGCTTGGAACAAAGCCAATTTTCAGCGGATGCCCAGGTAGAAATGCTCCAAATTCATGTCTTTGTAACTAGCACTAGTGTGACTAGTTACATGTTACTAGCAGACCTGAATATCCTCAGTCAAAAGACCTTGCTGAAAGTGCAGTACAGAGTGCAAAGCAATTACTGGAGAGGTCAAAGTGTAACAATACTGAAACCTTCTTGAATTTACTCAATCTCAGAAATATACCCCATGACAACTAACTTGGCTCGCCTGCTCAGAGACTTCTATCTAGGCAAACAAGAACAACCTTTCCTATCAGTTCTAGTCTGTTGGTGTCTAATGATAAAAACAACAGAGAAATCAAAGCCCGACTTTTTAAGAAGTGTTCTTCTCAGAAGTCCAGCGATTACAAAAGGAGCAGATTTCTTTGTCCTTTAAAAGAAGGAGAGACAGTGAGGATGCAAATAGCAAAAGGCTTTGATTGAATTGGTCAAGTTAGAGATATATGTACCAAGCTGAGATCCTACTTAGTGGAATCAAAGGGTATAGAGTACAGAAGAAATGACAGACATCTTCTTCCTGTATCAGAAATGATATCATAGAATTGTTTCTGTGATTCAGACTCTAGATCTCAGAGCAACCCTGACAATGTTCATACCAAAGAACATGTCTCAGTATCCATTTAAAGTCCTGATGATGTCCCAGATGTCCACATAGTTAAACATGCCTTTTAGACAGCTCCTGTTGCTATATCCATTTCTAACTTTTATGTTATACATTCAGGTCATATTTCCAGACGTAGTGTAAAATATACAGCAACTTGGACATAATTGTTTTATTTGTGTCTAATTTTGTATAATTGCATTTCAAATGACTAGTACTGTATAATTGCATGTCAAAAGAACATTTCTGTAAATTGCATGTCATTGAATAATGTCATTTCATATATGGACTATTTCTCAAAGAGGGAGGATGTAGATCAGAGAGTATGTATGTACCTTTAAGAAGCATTTCCAGATGTAGCACGTGCATATAAATACAGAGCATGTACAGGCAGCTGTGCCATTTTGAGAGAACAGCCAAAGTGTTTAACATGTGTGAGTGTGGTAGTCAGTCTGATTATGTTTGTTTAAGTTTAAGTTACAAAGCCTCATTTCTGATGTGTTTGTGTGTAATAAAGCTGCTTGAACAGAACCCATGAATGTTCGTCTGTTTTATCCTGACCAGATGAGTGATAGTCTGGATATCAATAGTGAATCTGATTCAATTAATTGGGAGTACATACTATTCGTACTAGAAGAATGTAATTTTTCAAACAATTTTTATAATTAAACACATTTCTCTATGAAAACTCCTTTGCATACATTAAGATAGTCACATATAGTTCCTGATCAGTCATGATTATTAAAGGTTCTAAACAGGGTTGTCCCTTGAATCCACTGTTTTTTGCTATAGTTATGGAATATTTTGCAAATTATATAAGATCAATTTTAAACATCAAAGGCATTCCAATAAATAATAATTTAATCTCCAAAATATAATTATTTGCAGATGAAATTCTATTACATTTGACTGAGTTCAATTCTTCTCTTATTGCAGTATTCCAAGCAATAGAAATATTCCTGAAGAAATTGGGTCTCAGTTTTAATGAGAATAAGATTGGAATGCAACCTGTTAATTAAAATTGATATGAAATTGCATACATACACTGTGAAAGATAGTAAAATCACTTACATAGGTATAATATTCTCTGATAATATTAAATATATAAACATACATACATATACAGTATATAAGCAAGTATAATTCATTGTTTCCAAGACTTTTATGATTTCTCAACAAGCCTAGATTGGCTTTAAACCATCACATTAGAGACTGGACATCAGGTGGTATTGGTCTTCCACATTTACAATTATATTCTTTATCCTCAATTGTTAAGACGATAATTTATTGGTTAAATAACAATTATAATGCCAAATGGAAAGATATTCAGGGAGGTATTTGGTATAAATATAATAATCTAACAAAATCATGTCATACTAAAATAGCTATTAATAAATTTCATTGGTTAGTAAAAGACTATTTTATAGAAAACAGAAACAAACCACTTAACTCTTATCATATTAATATGATAAAAACTTCCTTTAAAATTTTCATTTTCAGGAACCCTGAATTTAAAGCATAGATTTTCTTTGTATTTCCAACTGCCTATACTCATAATAGCATTAATACATTTAATTGAACAACAATGATTATGTTTAAAGACAAAAACATGATATACTAGTATCAATTACTAGACAATGGGAAGTTACAAAATGTTGCCCATATCATTAATAAGTTTGTGTTATGCAAGGACATGTGGTTAGAAATTCAAAATTGTTGGCAATTAATTGAACATAAGATTAAGCGAATGTAACCAATAGTAAGAAATCATTTCCCCACATTCAATGATTTACTCATTATTCTAATGCTCTCAAATATAATTGGAAAGTGACTGCTATCTAAAATATATAAGGTACTTAAGAACTCAACACTATGCCATAGAGAAAGCTATTGAGATTATTTCAAACTTGTTAATAATAACTCTCCAAGTGAAGGTGATCAAAAACTAATACTCCAATCTTCAAAACAAATTACTTCATCACTAAGGTGGAGGCTTTTGTCTTGAAAGTTCTTACACAGAGCCTTTATCATACCAGATAAAGCTGAATTGGTGTATGATAAAGACGGTGGATGCTGGAAATGTAAACTAAATGTTAAAGCTGTCTGGCAGCATATGTTTTACAATTTTATAAAACTTAAGACATATTGGGATAATATGAATTTTCTCTTACAGTCTGTTTTCAATGATACATTTATGCTGACGAAATCTCTTATTTAATGCACCTATTCTCATGTTTGCCATGAAAATAAAATCTTTTATTGAGTATATTGACATCGGCAAGAAAAAGTCATCACCAAGAACTGTAAGAATCAGACTACTCCTACTATGAAGGAATTTGTACACTTGGCAACTAAAGTTTGTCTTCTTGAACTGATCATGATCCAGACAAGAACATCTAGAATTATCGGTTCATATAATATATGGTTGAAATTCAAAGAACTGCTAGATAAACAGACTTTAATAATTAACTAACAACTAATTTTTTTAACATTCCTTTTTTGTTTAAAAAGATTTGTTTTATAGTAGGCACCATTGTAAATAGTTATTTTAGTTGTTTATTATTGTTCTTTTAGGTATGTATATTTATTTTATAATATTTCTATTATCATATATTAATGTTGCATTGTTAAAATTTTCAATAAAAAAATTGAGAAAAAAATTAAAGACTAGTAATTAATTGTTAATTACTACAGAATAAAAAGATATGTTACATTAGTAGCCATATGGACATGCGATCAAAACGGCTTTGATTATCCAAAAATAAATTCTGACATATGAACTGAAATGAGAGCACTGTAACACATTTGTAGATATCACACTGTTAAAAGTTTTCAATTCATATAACAAAAGAAGCAATACCTCTGACAAGCAAACAAACCAAAAAAAAAAAAAAAAAAAAAACAATGTAACTGGTTTGATCCAATTAGTAAATGAAACTTGACACTTTTATCAGTTTTATAGCAATGCAGCTGTATGAGTTGGGCAAGCAGATGTCACACCTCACTGGATGTGTTTCACCCTCTCATATTCCTTCCTACACTTACATCCTTCACTGTCTGACTGTCAGTTTATTGGATAGTGTCTGTGAAAGCCCATGGATGAGCCCAAGCTAGTCTAGAAAACAGACCAGGACGCTTCTGTTCCTGTTACTGGAGTCATTCCCACAGAAGCTCAACCAATCTGTGGCCATCACAGAGTGTAAAAAAAAAGTAAATATCTAGCAGGAGTCTGGAGAGCATCTGTCATTCCTGACAGGGATCCCCACTCTTGGCAGCAGTGCCATCACAGGTATTACAAACAGAGGAAGAGGAGGTAGAACTAGCTGGCCAAATGGGTAGCTATTTTGCAGCAGAGAAGAACACATTTCTATAGTTGGTAATTTTTTTTTTCTGTAATGTAAAAAAGACAATGAGTCTGAAGTGATAAGCAAAATATATGAATGGAGCTATATATATATATATATATATATATATATATATATATATATATATATATATATATATACATAATTGACTTTACTTAATTTTATAGCAGAGCAAAAAACCGATCAGCAACTGTGTAAAGATTCTGTAGCCAAGAATAACGAAGTTATAAAAACACACAGTCAATGGCATAAACAGAATCAAAAGGAGATGGTGCTACGGTCACTAAAAAGTCACTTGCCACAATATAAAATCACTTGTTGCAATATTCTCTTCTCACAATCTCCATCAAGTAAAATACAGTATTGGTATCAAATAATGAATAAATATGGTCTACAGATTGTTGCTGGACTTCATTATTTGAAGGTTTATATTGTGGCAAGTGACTTTTTAGTCACCGCAGCACCATCTCCTTTTGATTCTGTTTATGCCATTGACTGTGTGTTTTTATTACTTCGTTATTCTTGGCTACTTAATTTTATGTTTATATGTGACTGTATAGATACTGTGAAACTGATAGAAGTATATAACTTTTCAGACAAGACAAGATGAATGAATGCTGAATTCCTTTACAGTGGTTAGTATAAGGTAATAGTAAGGATTTACTGTTTTATTGATGTACATTAATTACTCTTGATGTTAGCTGTAGGTTATGTTGTGTGCTGTATGGTCTGCTGTCACAATACATCAGATCATTTCATTATTGTTTTTCTAATGTATGCAACCTATTTCCACAATACTTGATGAATATACAAAATGGCTGACCAGAGTTCGCCACAACCCCATAGCCAGAATGGGGATGGGAGACAAATCAGTGAATATATAACCTGCACACAACTTCCTGTATGCTGTACTACTCAATGCATTTTTCTTCTAACTAAGAATTTTATGCCTAACTGATTGTTGAAAATGTATTAACTCATGAAACTACAAGCAAGCAGTACACATCATGCTGCAGATTAAAGTGGTCAACATTAGGTTCTTTTTAAAGTTAAGAGACTGAAAGCAAATATACCTTTGCCATTAAATGCAATGTAGCAATAGCTAAAACCCCCTCCCCACCCTCACTCCTCCCCAGATACTCCAGTGTCTCTCATAGTATCAAATCACTGGAGCATCTAGTTGAATAGAATATTTTAGTTAGCTAGTTAGTTAGTTAGTTAGTTAGTTAGTTAGTTAGTTAGTTAGTTAGTTACTTTGGATTTTTTTTTATTCTGAACTCATTTTGATTTTCTAATGGTCTTGAGATATTTATGCTTTTCTTCTAATTTTGTATGACCATATTTTTTAGTAAAATAAATAAAATAAAATCAAAGAGTACAATCTGTAACACTGTCTTATACCAAACAAATGAAGTTAGAAGATGAAATGAAACATTGTCAGAGAATAAGCAACACTGCTGACAATTTGCATTAGTAAAGAACAGTCTACTGTGTTGTTCAATCGATGATTGTATCATTGTATTAACACATACTAGAAAAAAGAATATGTTAGAAAAAATGTGTTCCACAGCTGTGCACAAAGGTACAGCATAGGTAAACAAGTATGCATTCTTTTGTAGAAGGGGAGTGCACTTATAAAAAGTAACAGTGTAAGAGTAGATGGAAACATTTATTTCTTTGTTTACACATGGATGCTTTTTTGTATTTACTTTTTTGTTTAGATTTTGTTTATTGTGTTTATATGACTGGGCTTAGTAAAAAAAAAAACTCCTTTCAGCAGATTCCCGTCATACCTCTCAACCTCTTAGTACAAGAAATCTGGGCAAAGCCTAAAATAATGGACAGACAAAGGCCCAATAATAATGCCAGATTTTAATTATTATTTATATAAACATAGAAAGTCATAAGATTAACAGGTTTTAATTTTAGCATGCATTTTCTGAAGGACATGAAGTCTGAAACTCAAATGTATGCCATTATTTCATATCTTGAACACTCAGTGATTTGTCAGAAAATCACACATTTTATGAGGGACTGACCAAAAATAACGAGACAAAAGTCTGGACAGCTGAGAGGCATGATGCCCAGGGAGAAAAGCTCCAACATATAACAAACATTTTTAAACTGACATTCTGTACTAGAACAGACATTGAGTTATATACATTAGCAAATGCAATGACAGACAGCATTTGGGAGCATCACTCATTTCATTTAAGAAGCTTGAAAAAGACAATTGTGAATTATCTGTTTCACTCAATATATTGCCCCGCCCAAAAATGACTATGGTAATTTTACCCTGAACTCTTTCAGATATAAATGGAAATCAGAAAAGAGTGCCCAAATAATTAAAAAAAGTAACCTTTGCACCACAGTACATAGTAGTACCGTTTGGCAGCATTATTAATGGATGTAATATGTAGTACAAATTTAAGCAGTCAACCTACCTAATAAATGGTTACTATGCACAGTCAGTAAAATGCTATAACAGCAACTTATGAGTCCTTTTTGTATATATTATATGTCTCTCCCCCACTTTGTTTATTTATTTATTTTTACTTTTCCTTTTTTTCTTTTCTCCCTTTCACTTTCCATTTCCCGAAGGTCCCAAAAACCCAGGGGAAGCCCAATTTCATGGCTTCCAAATCAGGGACCAATCTCCATGTCCTTCTTTCCACCCATCAATGTTTTCTCAAGCATTGCAGGCACTGGATCTGTGGGATCCCTTGTGTGGCATAGCCTAGAAAACTGTCAGTAGCATGAGCTTTGGGACTTAATTGATCATGCAGTTGAATGGGTGGTGGACAGATGACTTAAACCTATAAACGTCCTCCTGCAGCAGGTTACAGACTTGTTGATGTGGTTGGCTCCATCCACTGAACAACAGAAATCGTCCACCCATCTGCAACCAGGGTCCCCCACTGCAAGTTCATAAGGCAATTGGAATATCTGAGGTCCTGCAGACCAGGGAGAGGATGGCTCTGACAGCCCCTCCCCATCCTTTTTTTTTTTTGCATCTGTCTGCCATATGTATGTCTTATATCTGACCCCAATGTCAGCCTGTCATAGTGCCACTGTCTTTTATGTTCCATATTTTCCTGAACTCTTCCTTAATCCTCTCTCTTATACACTCTTTCCTTCTTCCATCCCCAACTTTCCTCTTATATTTAAATTATTTGAAAATGGTGAGGTCTATACCCAATAAAAGAAGTGCACTCTCCCCCTCCCACTTACTCCAGCCAAACCTCTTGATGTATTCAGCATACGCACACCTAATTTCCCCCATTTCTAGCTGTCCTATTGTTCCTGTTCCAGCCTTATAAAGACCTAATCAGGTTGTTCACTTAGTGGCATCCATATGTTTGGTACATAACACCTTATATATATTTTAATGCACATCTACTTAGCTGCACTGAGTGCTACTTTTCTTAACTGAGAGCTTTTGCAAGCCCACAAAAAACTCTCACTTCCAAAAATAACCAAAATGTATCATCCCTCTACATTCAACTGGCTAGATCTGCATACAATCTAACCCTTTGTAATCTTTTTAAGAACTTAACAGACATCCCCAATCCCCTCATATTCCTCAGGTAAGTGGGTAGAGCTAAAATGGAAATGTTTCAGCAATCTGGGGTAAAAAAAAAACTCACAGGCAAATGTAGAACACAGCAAAGACAAAAGTGAAATACTATTCTAAAAGGCAATCAATTATCACATGAAACAGAGAAAACAATAAATGAACATTCTAGCAATGTACACCTTTATAGCAGGCTATGAAAACATTGGTTCAATTTAATTCTTAACTCATAGCATGGAAGAGTATTCTTATAGCTCCTTGTAATATAAAAAATTAACTTATTCTGAGGACTTACATTCAGGTATGTCATTTAATTAGACATAGGGCAGGATTCACTATAGCTTGCATGGAGTCTAAGAGCAGTGTAAGACTCCATGCAGCCATCACGATCCAGGAACAGCCTGTATGTGCATGTAAGAGAGCACCTAAAATGACTCTTACACAGACAGTGCGCGGATATGCTAATTACCTCACTTGCAGCCGAAAGGCATGCAAATGAGGTAATTTCGCGATCCAGGAAGTAGAAACCTGCCCGTGTAAGAGCCGTGTTATCTGCAGAAATGTACTCAGTGGATAACTGAGTAACGTTATGCAAATAACACAATGTAGCCTTGTCAGCTCCAAATAAAGGTTGCAAATGTCACAGGCAGCAAGCCAATGGCCAAATATGTGGCCACTGGCAAAGTACCCCAATGCAAACATAAAATAAATTTAAACGTAGCGCAGCACCGTGCAAATGGGCTGCGCTATAAAAAACAGAAAAATAAAAAAATTAAACCCACAAATGTGGGTTTATGCAAAGCATGAATTTACAATGGAAGGGAATAGCAGGCTAAAACAACATGGCCACCGAGTAGGGGTTGCTAAGGGGGGGAGCTGAGTGTAAGACATGTAACTAAGCATTAGTAGGCAATCCTATGTAAATGAGTGGTAGGATAGTGAATCGTACTGCTACATAGGAAATGAGCACATTCCGTGCAGTGTAAGAGTAGGATAACGGGGAGTAACAGAGTAGGAGATAGGTGACATCACAGGGGGGAATGTTTGAAAGAAATGCAGCTCATTGGAGCACAGTGGCATGTGAAAGATGTCAGTCACACATCATGGAAAGAGGAGTGTCAACAAGTAGGCATCGGAAAGCCAAGAAATGGAAGGTGTACACTATGGATAACACCAAAGTTTCTTGCAGGGCGTGCATGCGCGTGTGTGCACGCTGGTAGGCACGAGTAAGCTACAGTGCATGTGTGTAAGCGTGAGTGCGCGTGTTTAAGGCAGAATAAGCATGTAGGAGCCTGTTTAAACACCTGTATGCTTGTTTGCGCTGGCGTGCGCGCGTTTTAACCAGAATAAGCAGATTCTAGCCCTTCTAAGCATGTGTGCGCGCGTGTTAGCCGCTGTGAGCTTGTTTTTGCTGGTATGTGCATCGCTCCCCCTGAGGAAACAGAAGGGAAAAAGGAAGCATTGGAAATAGTAGGAAGCTAGCAGGGATTACTGGCAGAGCTAGCAGGTGAAAACAATCAGAAAAAGGCAATTACACAGGCAGAACAGTAGCCCAGCCTAGCACTTAAAACTCTGCAAACAACAGTGCAGAATGTTTCTCTCAAGAGACACTACAACAGAGGAGTAAGCTATTAGAAGTGAAAACTGAAAAAGCTTCACTCAGACCAAAAATGCTAGGGGATGCCATAGCTGTTTTAAGGAGACATATGCAACTTGCTGAGGGTGGTAACTATGCAAATGCTGCTGGACAACCCACAGTGAGGAGACGGAGAAGAGTGTACAGGCCCAGGGTCACCTACCAGGGGTTACATGAGCTGGAGATAGTGGAGCGCTATAGAGTGGACAGAAACCTCCTGCAGCAAATTGTTGAGCTGTGGAGGCCACGCCTCACACACAGAACCAACAGAGGGGAACCCATCCCAGTGGAAACCAAGGTATGTGTTGGCCTAAGAATACTAGCAACAGGTACCTTCCAGAGACCAACTGGTGATATGATGGGGATATCACAGGCATCAGCATCCAGGGTACTGCACCAGTTCCTGGATGCCATGTCAGCACATGTCGGTGATCATGTATATTTCCCCAATCCCCGTGAGGTATTGGCCAGCAATATGCATCTCTTCCAGCAAATAGCGGAATACCCTGAGGTAGTGGGTGCAATAGACTGCACGCATATACGTATCAAAGCACCAGCTGGTGAGCAGGGTAGGACCTACATTAACCGCAAGGGCTTCCCCTCCATCAACTGCCAGGTCGTGTGTGATGCCCAGGGCATAATAATCAATGTGTGTGCTGGCTGCCATGGAAGCTACCATGATTCCCATATCTGGCATTTGATGCAGCTGTACCAGACATTTTCCAATGGGGACATCCCACATGGTCACTTAGTGGGGGATGCTGGCTATGCACTGGAGCCGTGGCTGATGACTCCCATCAGAAATGCACACACACCTGAACAAGAATGTCCTGATGAGGCACACCCACAAACACGAAATGTAATCGAGCATGTGTTTGGGCTGCTTAAGTCACGGTTCCGGTGCCTGGACACATCTGGTGGAGCCTTGCAGTACTCACCAACTACATGTACCCGAATTGTCATGGTATGTGCTATGCTACATAATATGATTCTGTAAAAACAGCTGCAGCAGGACCAGCATAGGGCTAGGCCAAACAGCCCACCACCATTGCCAAGCCAATCACAGGATGAGCTTGACTCAAGGAGGAACAACCTGAGCCTGCCCCAGTAGGCAGAAGGAGGCATGCCCAGTATGCCTTGGCCTTGGCAAAGCGGCAACGCATAGCACATACACTGGCTCAGTAGGAACTCTGGAAATTATACCTCTCTCTGACTCACACATATAGTAAAAGGGATGCCTAAGTTGACACAACCTGCTTTCAAACATGTACAGGGAGTGTAGTATGTGCATCCAACATAGACAGCCCTGCAGCACCACCTGAGGCATGATTGCCATGTGTTAAGAAATGTAACACCATGTAGTATATGCAAACTTGATGACCCTGACTAACATCCTACCCTCACCAAGCATTATGCCACAATATGAAGACGAGATGATCAATTACAATAATTGGCTTAATTATTGCTGTTAGTTAAAGAGGATCCAATGCGTGCCAGCCTGGGATGACATGCTGAGCTAGACACAATGCTCCACCTGCTAGGGATGGCGTGCACCTATCAGTCCTGGCTTTTTGGATGCTGGCAAAGGCTGTTGTCACCACCACCGTGCCTTGAATAGGTAAGGCTCAAAACACAAACCTACCTCCATAGGTATCACAAGGGATAACAACCTAGACGTAATGCTACCCAATGCCAGAAGTCTAAACTGCAAGATGCATGCAGTCTAAACTCCCCTCAGCATGGAGAATGTTGATATCTGTTCTGTAACAGAAAACTGGGTCAAGGCTCACAAGAGCACCCTAACACTACCAGGTTACACCTCATACCATGCTTTACAGCCCCAAAACATGGAACAAACTACAAAAGGAGGGTGACTAGCAATAATTGTCAAGGATAACCACACCCCCATGTTGGTACCACAACAAGAAGCAGCATGGACTATCCATGGTCAAGTAACAGTGGCTAAAACTGCCTCCCAGTTTGTAGCCTGCTACAGACTACCCTCCTAATGCCAGAAACTGCACTTGGCCTACATTGGAACGCATGAAAATATCAAGCTCTCCAAACAACATTATATTGGGTGACTGAAAATACTCAAACATAGACTGGGAGCATTATTCTAGCTCCAACACCCTAGGCCAAAGGTTCCTAGAATTCATAAACCAAAATGCTCAGGAACAACTTACCACTCCCACAAGAGGGGTAAGCATACTGGATGTGATAATCAGCAACATGGGTACTCTATGGCCAGATGAGAAGTGTATCCCTCACTGGTAAGATCAGACCATAGAGTAATCACACTGGATATTCACATCCTGACCACAGTCCCTGGCCAGAAAAACACAGTGAAAAACATGTGTAAAGCAAATGTTGCACTCCTCCAAACTGATGTGGAATCCATTAAAGGCCCTGTGCCTGTGGAAAATATGGGCCACACCTCAGAACCCTTTATAAATGCATTCTATGAACACTTTCAGGAATGCATGGATTATGCAATCCCAAATAAAATCAAGACCCAATTCCATACACGCAGGCATCTGGCATGGTGGACACCAGCCATTACCAAACCATGCAAGAGAATGAGGAAGCTACTACATGATAGAGGAAACCCAAAAAGGGAAGTAATCTCTGATCAGTATTATGGCAATAAAATATGGCCACTTATAACATCCACTAAGGCCAACTACAACATGTTGAATCTGTGAATCTTGAGGCAATGTTACACCTGCCCCATGTACACAGACAACCCCCTCCTCCCTCCAAGAAATACACATATATGTGAGAGATGCAATCATTTATCCAAACTGGAGGCTGAGCTCTCTCAACTCAGTACTGTCAAAACTAGTCAGGAGGAGAAGGTAACCACACACACCACAAACCCAGTCTCACATAGACCTATCACAACTACAAACCAAAGACATAAACACACAAAAACGTTCCTGGAGGCTCTAATTAAAAATTCACCAAATCAACAGAGGTCTACAAAGCAGACACCCAAGCAACCACTACCTCCAAACATAGCACATGCAACACATAGTACACAAAGTCGGTGTGCCAAACAGTCACAGCCCTTAAGGACAAACAACATGCCTGATACACTTGTAATAGGTGAATCCATAGTCAGACACACTGATGCCCCGCTCACCAGACTGAACAAGGAAAAGGGTACAGTAAGCTGCCTGTAGGCTGCTACAATCTTCCACATAACACAAGCACGCAGGTCACTCCAAAGGAAGTACAAATATGACTCAGTCATTGTCCATGCTGGTGTTAATGACCTGAGATGTACCTCCCTGGACTACATGAAAAGAGACATAGAGGAGCTCTCTGATTATGTAGCCCAGGTCAGTATGACTCTGACCCTGAGCAGCAACCTACCCTCACCAAGAATGATGCCACAGTACAAACACAGAATGATCAGCTTAAACAATTGGCTCAATTACTGGTGTCATTCCAAGGGGATCCAATGTCTGTCTGCTTGGGATGACATGCTTGACAAGCCACGCTGCTTTGCCAGGGATGGCTTGCACCTGTCACCCCTTGGCTTCTGGATATTGGCTAAGGCTCTTGCCACCTCCATAGTGCCTTTTGTAGGCAAGGCTGAAAAGACAAAGCAACCTCCCTAGAAAACATAAGTGGAAAATACATAAGGGTAATGCTGCTCAATGCCAGAATTCTAAATCTCAAGATGCATGCTCTCGAGGCCCTCCCCGGTATGGAGAATATCGATGTCTGTGCAGTGACGGAAACCTGCATCAAGGCTCCTGAAAGCACCCCAGCACTACCAGGTTATACCTCATATCATGCTTTTCGGCCCTAAAACCTGGACCAAACCACAAAAGTAGGGGGAGTATCCATATTCAGCAAAGATACCCACACCTCCAGGTTACTGACAAAGCACGAAGCATCGGAGGCCATCCATGTGCAACTGACCGTAGGCAAAACTGCTGTACAGTTTGTAGCATGCTACAGACCACCCTCTCAAACCCAGGAACCCCACTCAGCCTTCCTGAAGACACTGGAGAGTATGAATGTCTCTCCAAATACCAAATAAGGTACTCACAAATTACCACATAGGTGGTAATCCATTACGTACGGAAGAAGTAATCAGGGACCTAGGGACACAAGTGGACAGTAACCTCTCATGTGACACTCACATTGCCAACATGGCTAGGAAGACCTTCTATATTGGCCACCTTATCATGAAAGGATTCACATCTACATCAAGAGAGGTCATTGTGCCCCTATACTCTTCTCTTATCAGGCTCATAATTGAGTACAATGCCCCATTTGGGATGTACCTTACCCGACACCTGCAGCAGTTAGAAAGACCTCAAAAGTACCTCACCAAGAGGATAAAGGGTCTCAAATATTTGTCATATGCTGCCTGGCTGAAGACACCCCAGCTGTATGCAGTCACATACTGCCTACTCAGATGCGATGTATGCCCGATGTACAAAGCCATGTCCAATACAGAATTAATGGATATGCTCCACCTCAGACAATCCAAATACATCAGAGCCGCGAGAGATGTCAACCTCAACACATAAATAAATAGGATGTGCTGGAGGGACAGATTCATAACCCAGAGGCTCCCTATACTCTGGAACAGAATCCCAGTCCATGTTAGGCAGAGCCCCTCACTGACTCTCTTCAACAGGGATCTTGCCAAGTAGATGGGAGATCGTAGATTTACACTGGGGGTCATCACTGTGCCACATCTAGACAGAGGCACAGTAAAGTAAACCCTAAATGGCCATAATATTCACATAGCAAGGGGTGGCGAAAGCCACACACACTCTGGCTAGGCTTATAAATGCCCTAGGGCAGATAGCCTAGTATGAACCTATGAACCTATGAAGATACAAATTGTACAGGACACTAAGGATAATCACAAGGCTTTCTTAACTGATGGTAGGAACCTTGGTGGGAATTCACAGATATGCTCTGAATTACTCAAATATTACAAACAATACACCAAACCCACACACATTGCCAACATCCAACCTGACAGGTTCAGTGCAAACTCCCCCCCCCACCAAAATGCCAAATATCTATCCCAGCAGAGTGCTGGCCCCCTGACATTGCAGATGCTGAGGTATTAGCCAGCATCTTCAAAGCAAAACACACAGCATCAATGGTACGAGATGGTGTCCTGGGCTGTGTCCAACATGACCTCCAAGAAGAATGGAACGCCAAATAACACTACTGCTCAATTTCAGCCTTACCAAAGGATATGTACCCAAAGAGCAGTGTACAGCAACAGTGGTCCCTCTCCACAAAGGTGGTGCCTGAATGGATACTGCAAACTATCACCCCAAAATCCTGACAAGCCTGGTCTGCAAAGCTATGGAAAGGATCATCATGGACCCCAGAAATAAAGATATTGGGGACCTACAGACACTGGACCCTACCCAATGTGGCTTTCTTAAGGGCAGATCCTGCCCCTTAAACATGTTTGACTCATTTGAAACAGTCATCAAGGCCATTGATGAGGGGAATGTGGTCCACACAGCCTAGCTGGACCTTGCAAAAGCCTTCCATACAATACTTCACGTGTTCATTATAGATAAGCTAACCAGCTTAAATATAAACCCCTATGTCAGTAGATGGGTTGCAAAACAGCCCAAGGACAGAACTGACATGGTCAGAAATGCTGCAGCCATGTCAGACTACAAACCAGCTACAACTGGCATCCCACAAGGCTCAGTCCTGGGACCTCCCTTGTTTGGTATATATTTCCCATAGGTACAGGCCAACATGGAAGGACTGTGTCTGAACAAGTTTGCAGAGGACTACAAACTGGGTACCATATCTGACCCTCCAGCTGACACAAGCATCCTACAAAAGGGCCACATAGAAACAGACAACTGGTGCCAGAGCCATGTCATCAAGCTAATTGCAGAAAAGTGTATAGTCATCCCCTGTGGATAAACAGTAACTGCCCACCAATTACCACATAGGTGTTAACCCATTAAGTACTTTAGAAGTAATAAGAGACCTGGGGACACAAGTTGATAGATATCTTGCATTTGACAACCATGTGGCTGCAGTGGTTACAGAAACATACCATATACCCACCTAATCATGAAGATAGTCAGATCTAGATCAGGGGAGGTCATCGTGCCTCTTCAGTCATCCTTCATCAGCCTCACAATTGAGTACAATGGCCCCTGTGGGATGTACCTCAGCAGACACCTCCATCAACTGGAAAGACCCCAAAAGTACCTCACCAGGAGGATCAAAGAGCTCGAACAGATGCCATGTGTTGCCTGATTAAACAAACTGCAGCTCCACACAGCGCCATACTGCCTGCCCAGTGGCAATCTGTGCCTGATGTATAAAGCCATGTCCAAGCTGGAATCAATGAACAAGCTGCACCTTGTAAAGTCTGAATGCCAGTGAGCTATGCACATGAGAGATCTGAACCCCAGCACTGACATACATAGGACATGCTGTAGTGATTGATCCATAACCCAGAAGCTCCCTCCACTCTTGAGTAAACTCCCAGTACAGGTTAGCCAGAGAATCCCTCATTGACTCTCCTCAAGAGGAATCTTGATGAGTGAATGGGAGATGGCAGGTTTACCCTGGTTATCACTGTTATGTCACGGGTAAACAGATTAAACCAAACGAACCAGCACTCAAGGCAGGAAATATTGCTTTCAAATAACCATTTTATTAGGTAGCCAAAAAACTACCCGTACAAACAGTAACATACAGACCGGTTTCGGCATAGAAAGCCTTTATCAATGTAAATACTGCTTTACTTTATATGAATGATTTCAACCAACTCATCATTTTGAGCCCATTTATATACCTATTTCTAAATTGGTATTGTCCAGCCATTGGTTAACAACCATTAGTCCCTCAAACCTGATTTAAATTTTAAAGGCACAATCCAACATAAATAAAAAACACATATGGACTGATCATATGTCACCAAGAGTTCACACAAAAAACAAATAAAAAAAAACAAATATTAATTACTTAAAAGTATACTTACAATAAACTGTCAATACATGTCAATCCATATGCTAATCTAGTTTTATAAAACTTATACCTCATACCTATTATTGGATATATGCATAATATCTATAGTGTGTATATTTATTTGCACACCATTATAGAACTATGGACCAAAAGTGTCATCGTGAACCTCATATTCATTTAACCCAGGTTTAAAAAATGCCCCCAGTTTGGTAATCCATTTGCTTTCCATATTATTCAATTTTGTGTGCCATCCCATTTTGAATTTCCTTGGTGACTGAATTTTATCAATAATGACAAACTTAAAGCATGCTTCCTTATGTTGTTTGCTATGTTTGTATAAGGCACTGGTGACCCATCTATTCCTAATGGCACTTAGATGTTCACTAATTCTAATTCTGATGGGTCGGGAGGTCTGTCCAACATAAAATGCCAAACAATGACAAAAAGCTAAGTAAATAACCCAATCAGAACTACAATTGCCGAAGATGTTAATATCATAAACCTTAGGGGTGTTTTTACTACTGAATTCTTTAGTTTTGTTAATGTGTTGACAAGCCCCACAATGTCCACAAGGATAACATCCCACAAGAGGCTCTCCAGAAAGTGTTGTCTGTATAACTGAGGGTGGATTAAATCTCTTATAGTGTGTTAACTGAGATTGAATAGACCTCCCCCTCCGAAAAGAAAAGGCACATTTATCTGGGAGAACCCTATCTAAAATGGGATTGGATTTTAAAATATCCCAGTGTGTTTATAATGTCCCTGAAATGAGATGTATTAATCCCATAGGTGGTCACCAATCTGATTGGTTGTTGATCCTTGTTGTGATCAATTGCCAATGGTTGGTTATATTGCAATAATTCAGTTCTGGTTTTCTGTCCCGCTAGTTCAACAGTCCTGTTAAGATGTTGCATATTATATCCCCTGGCTCTAAATCTTGATTTCAAATCCTCTGTGTGTATAGAATATTCCCTTTCTGATGAACAAATCCTTTTAAGACGCCGAAATTGTGATTTTGGAATGTTTCTGATAATGTGGCGGGGATGAGAGCTAGTCGCATGCAATAAAGTGTTGTATTGAGGAAATTTCCTATGAATGGATGTAGCCAAAGTGTGATCAGGTAATCTTTGCACCACTACATCCAAAAACACCATTTCCTGATAACCAGTGTTGACTGTAAAATGTATATCGTAGGGATTGTTATTGAGATATGCCACAAAACTGGATAGCTCTTCCATCTCAACCCGCCACACCAACCAGCAGTCGTCAAGAAATCTGCGCCAGATATCCAAATTCTCCATATAAATGTTATTACCTGCATCATATATGAATTGTAGTTCAAAAAAACCCATAAACAAATCTGCATATATGGGGGCAAATGATGCCCCCATAGCTGTACCTTTAATTTGCCAATATGGGTTCACCTCAAAATAAAAGATGTTTTTTTTGTAGGACAATTTCAGTTAATCTGGTCAGAAAACCATTGAACTCCGGGGAATATAAATTAGCCTTATCCAACCAATAGGAGACTGCCTTGACCCCTGCTTTATGGGGTATGCTAGTATATAGGGATGAAACATCCATAGTACATAATAACCAACCTTCTTCCAATTGTGAGTCCTTAACTATATTTAAGAACTCAGTAGTGTCCTTGAGCCGTGATCTAACCTGACTAAGCAGGGGCTTAAGATACTCTGTAAGAAAGGCTGATATTGGTTCCGTTAAAGATCCCCGGCCCGAAACAATTGGGCGACCGGGGAGATTGTTTAAATCCTTATGTATTTTGGGAATCAAATATAAATATTGTGGCATGGGCTCCTTAACTTTCAGTTGCCTAGCAATTTGTGATGAGATTATGCCCCTCTCCACAGCCTGATCCAAAAAAGCATCAATTTCTGTTTTAAATTTAGTGGTTGGGTCTATGACCATATGTATATAAAACTGTGATTGGGATAGTTGTTTGCATGCTTCCTCCCTATATTTCGAATAATCCATCACAACTATGCCACCACCCTTATCCGCTGCACTAATAACTATATCCTTGTTGGATTGCAGTTGTGAAAGGGCAATTATTTCCTGTTGATTAAGGTTGCTGCGAGATGGTATGGCTTGATTAGAAAAATGTAAATCCTTCATAACACATTTCTTAAAAATAGCCACATGTTTATCCATAGGAGGCACAAAATTAGATTTACCAAAACGGAAACCAATAGATCTTTGAGAATCTGTTGTATTTGAAAAAAATGCCTTAAGGTTAAGCACTCTGCAAAAGTTGTTAATGTCCTCTATTAATAAATGCTCAGGGACAGAAGATGTGGGTACGAAATTAAGTCCTTTATTCAACACTTTATATTGTGCCTCCGTAAGTGCATATGAAGAAATATTTAAAACATTATTTACTGTGCTATCATTTGTTTCAAAAGGACCTGAAGATTGGTCGGACCTGTATTTGGCCTTATGTTTCCTTCCTGCCCTATGTTTGTGGGGCCTAAAGGGATGGACTGTTTCCTTTTAGCAACTGGGGACACTTGGCAAGAGGAAGATTCAGAATCTGTTGTGGATGAAAAATCATCATCCGATGTAACACTATATATGGGTTCATTTCTTTTTAATATAGACCTTGGTCTCTTTCTACTCTTTTGTATTTTATTAGCCCCTTCATTAAACCTAACATTTTTTTGTGTTACAAAGGGCCTACCCTTCCCATAATCGGTTACATCCCTATGAAACTTGTTCATTTTTTTCTTCTTTAGTTGCTCTTCCGTAATGGTTAAATCCTTAGCTAAATCTATTAGTTGGGATTGATAAAAACTTTCATTGGAAAAAGTTTCCGCTTCTAAACAAATGTTTTGTATGTCTATGATCATTGTTTCTATATTTCTTGCATAATAATTAGAAAGACAGTCCACAAACAACATGGACGCTTGATGTTGGGCTGTAGCCCATTCCTGTGTTAATTGACTGTCAATATTGGCCACTAGTGGCTGCAACCTAATCCTAAGCCCCCTGGGCATAATGTCTTTGACTTTATATGCTTTCAGAAGCTTTAGGTGCCAAATGTTACTCCTAAGTATTTTCATTTGTCTATTTAACCTGGTGAAAACCGACCCACATCTGTCACAAGTATTAGTACCAACATCATCTGAGCTGGAAGCCTGACCATTAGTAAGCCCAAATGCCTCCAGATTATCCATATCTGCTGATAGCCCCTTTAAAATGTCATTTAAATCCATGTTTGATCCCTCCAAAATAAACCTCAAAACTTATATATGTATTATTAATCCCTATGGAAATATTAGGGGAACCCAATAATTATGTATGAGAACATAACCTATGTAAGCAATATCGTGTATAAAGAAATTTTTGTTTGGGTAAAAGTTGTAAACCCTTACCCCCATACCAATTAAAATTGGTTGCTTAATAGGACTAATCAAACCAGGACCGGCCAAGCTTGTATCCACCAACACCAACTGAGGAAACCAATTGTTATACAACTACCTTCTCAAATCATCACACTTATTTGGAAAAATCACTCCAAAGGTGTATTAAGGATGTAAATAGGTACCCTTACAATAGGTGGACCTGAATGTTAATCAAAAAAAGATTTCCTTGTTATCTCGCTTCACTCAATGGTTTAATTAAGTCACCGTAAGGGGGTTCATATGATAATAAACTTCCATACCCTTACCATAAGTGCACTTATAAAATAATTAAACCAACTTATACATGACTATTGATTGACTGTTACTTCAGGCCACCGTTCCTAGAATTCATAAACCAAAATGCTCAGGAACAACTTACCACTCCCACAAGAGAGGTAAGCATACTGGATGTGATAATCAGCAACATGGGTACTCTATGGCCAGATGAGAAGTGTATCCCTCACTGGTAAGATCAGACCATAGAGTAATCACACTGGATATTCACATCCTGACCCCAGTCCCTGGCCAGAAAACCACAGTGAAAAACATGTGTAATGGAAATGTTGCACTCCTCCAAACTGATGTGGAATCCATTAAAGGCCCTGTGCCTGTGGAAAATATGGGCCACACCTCAGAACCCTTTATAAATGCATTATATGAACACTTTCAGGAATGCATGGATTATGCAATCCCAAATAAAACCAAGACCCAATTCCATACACGCAGGTATCTGACATGGTGGACCCCAGCCATTACCAAACCATGCAAATGAATGAGGAAGCTACTACATGATAGAGCAAACCCAAAAAGGGAAGTAATCTCTGATCAGTATTATGGCAATAAAATATGGCCACTCATAACATCTACTAAGGCCAACTACAACATGTTGAATCTGTGAATCTTGAGGCAATGTTACACCTGCCCCATGTACACAGACAACCCTCTCCTCCCTCCAAGAAATACACATATATGTGAGAGATGCAACCATTTATCCAAACTGGAGGCTGAGCTCTCTCAACTCAGTACTGTCAAAACTAGTCAGGAGGAGAAGGTAACCACACACACCACAAACCTAGTCTCACATAGACCTATCACAACTACAAACCAAAGACATAAACACACAAAAACATTCCTGGAGGCTCTAATTAAAAATTCACCAAATCAACAGAGGTCTCCAAAGCAGACACCCAAGCAACCACTACCTCCAAACATAGCACATAGGTTCATAGGTTCATAGGTTCATACTAGGCTATCTGCCCGAGGGCATTTACAAGCCTAGCCCATAGTTTTGTGGCTTACGCCACCCCTTTAGTATGGGGAACTATACCCATTATTTTGCTGTGCCTCTGTTGAGCAGTGACACTGAGGTAATCCCTGGGGTATATCTGCGATCTCCCATCCATTGGTCAAGATTTCTCTTGAACAAGGCCAGCGAGGTGCTCTGCCTCACATATACCAGGATTTTATTCCACAGCATAGGGAGTCTTTGGGTGATGAATCTATCCCTCCAGCACGTCCTATTAATAGCCGTGTCGAGGTTTAAGTCTCCGCCTTGTGGCTCTGACGGATCTAGATTTTTTGAGGTGAAGCATATTCATCAAATCTGGGTTTGACATGGCCTTGTATGTTAGGCAAAGGTCACCACTGAGCAAGCGGTAAGCGACTGAATAGAGCTGGAGTTCTTTCAGTCGGGCAGCATAGGACAGATGTTTGAGACCCTTTATCCTTTTGGTGAGGAACTTTTGTGGCCTCTCCAGCTGCTGCAAGTGTCGGGTCAGATACATTCCGAATGGGGCATTGTACTCAATCATTGGTCTGATGAGTGATGAGTATAGGGAGACTATGACCTCCCTTGATCTAGATGAGAATCCCTTCATGATAAGGTGGGCAATGTAGAAGGTCTTCCTAACTACTTTAGCTACATGGGTGTCGAATGACAGACTACTATCAACCTGGGTCCCAAGGTCCCTGATAACGTCTTCTGTACTCAGTGGATTGCCACCTATTTGGTAGCTAGGGGTAACCTTGTTTTTCCCGAAGGGTATGACTATGCATTTTTTGGCATTTAACTTTAGGCCATGGCTCTGGCACCAGTTATCTGTTTCTGTGAGACCCTTCTGAAGGATATCTGTGTCAGATGTGTTTTCTACTATGGCGCCCAGTTTGCAGTCATCTGCAAACTTTGTCAGCCATAACCCTCCTGTGTTTGCTTGTACTGGAAAAGTAGATGCCAAACAAGAGTGGGCCCAGGACTGAGCCCTGTGGTACACCACTTGTGACAGGCTTTGAGTCTGACATGGCGCCAGCAACTCTGACCCTGTGGGTTCTGTCACTCAGCCAGTTTGCAACCCATTTTGTGATGTATGGGTTAACATTTAAGCTGATGAGTTTTTCAATGATACCCGAGTGGGGTATTGTATCAAAGGCCTTTGCCAGATCGAGGTAGGCTGTATGGACTGCCTTTCCCTCATCAATGGCTTTGGTGACTGTTTCGAAAAAGTCAACCAAGTTTAGAAGGCATGATCTGCCTTTGACAAATGCAACACATAGTACACAAAGTCGGTGTGCCAAACAGTCACAGCCCTTAAGGACAAACAACATGCCTGATACACTTGTAATAGGTGAATCCATAGTCAGACACACTGATGCCCCGCTCACCAGACTGAACAAGGAAAAGGGTACAGTAAGCTGCCTGTAGGCTGCTACAATCTTCCACATAACACAAGCACGCAGGTCACTCCAAAGGAAGTACAAATATGACTCAGTCATTGTCCATGCTGGTGTTAATGACCTGAGATGTACCTCCCTGGACTACATGAAAAGAGACATAGAGGAGCTCTCTGATTATGTAGCCCAGGTCAGTATGACTCTGACCCTGAGCAGCAACCTACCCTCACCAAGAATGATGCCACAGTACAAACACAGAATGATCAGCTTTAACAATTGGCTCAATTACTGGTGTCATTCCAAGGGGTTCCAATGTCTGTCTGCTTGGGATGACATGCTTGACAAGCCACGCTGCTTTGCCAGGGATGGCTTGCACCTGTCACCCCTGGGCTTCTGGATATTGGCTAAGGCTCTTGCCACCTCCATAGTGCCTTTTGTAGGTAAGGCTGAAAAGACAAAGCAACCTCCCTAGAAAACATAAGTGGAAAAAACATAAGGGTAATGCTGCTCAATGCCAGAATTCTAAATCTCAAGATGCATGCTCGCGAGGCCCTCCCCGGTATGGAGAATATCGATGTCTGTGCAGTGACGGAAACCTGCATCAAGGCTCCTGAAAGTACCCCAGCACTACCAGGTTATACCTCATATCATGCTTTTCGGCCCTAAAACCTGGACCAAACCACAAAAGTAGGGGGAGTATCCATATTCTGCAAAGATACCCACACCTCCAGGTTACTGACAAAGCACGGAGCATCGGAGACCATCCATGTGCAACTGACCGTAGGCAAAACTGCTGTACAGTTTGTAGCATGCTACAGACCACCCTCTCAAACCCAGGAACCCCACTCAGCCTTCCTGAAGACACTGGAGAGTATGAATGTCTCTCCAAATACCAAATAAGGTACTCACAAATTACCACATAGGTGGTAATCCATTACGTACGGAAGAAGTAATTAGGGACCTAGGGACACAAGTGGACAGTAACCTCTCATGTGACACTCACATTGCCAACATGGCTAGGAAGACCTTCTGTATTGGCCACCTTATCATGAAAGGATTCACATCTACATCAAGAGAGGTCATTGTGCCCCTATACTCTTCTCTTATCAGGCTCATAATTGAGTACAATGCCCCATTTGGGATGTACCTTACCCAACACCTGCAGCAGTTAGAAAGACCTCAAAAGTACCTCACCAAGAGGATAAAGGGTCTCAAATATTTGTCATATGCTGCCTGGCTGAAGACACCCCAGCTGTATGCAGTCACATACTGCCTACTCAGATGCGATGTATGCCCGATGTACAAAGCCATGTCCAATACAGAATTAATGGATATGCTCCACCTCAGACAATCCAAATACATCAGAGCCGCGAGAGATGTCAGCCTCAACACATAAATAAATAGGATGTGCTGGAGGGACAGATTCATAACCCAGAGGCTCCCTATACTCTGGAACAGAATCCCAGTCCATGTTAGGCAGAGCCCCTCACTGACTCTCTTCAACAGGGATCTTGCCAAGTAGATGGGAGATCGTAGATTTACACTGGGGGTCATCACTGTGCCACATCTAGACAGAGGCACAGTAAAGTAAACCCTAAATGGCCATAATATTCACATAGCAAGGGGTGGCGAAAGCCACACACATTCTGGCTAGGCTTATAAATGCCCTAGGGCAGATAGCCTAGTATGAACCTATGAACCTATGAAGATACAAATTGTACAGGACACTAAGGATAATCACAAGGCTTTCTTAACTGATGGTAGGAACCTTGGTGGGAATTCACAGATATGCTCTGAATTACTCAAATATTACAAACAATACACCAAACCCACACACATTGCCAACATCCAACCTGACAGGTTCAGTGCAAACTCCCCCCCCCACCAAAATGCCAAATATCTATCCCAGCAGAGTGCTGGCCCCCTGATATTGCAGATGCTGAGGTATTAGCCAGCATCTTCAAAGCAAAACACACAGCATCAATGGTACGAGATGGTGTCCTGGGCTGTGTCCAACATGACCTCCAAGAAGAATGGAACGCCAAATAACACTACTGCTCAATTTCAGCCTTACCAAAGGATATGTACCCAAAGAGCAGTGTACAGCAACAGTGGTCCCTCTCCACAAAGGTGGTGCCTGAATGGATACTGCAAACTATCACCCCAAAATCCTGACAAGCCTGGTCTGCAAAGCTATGGAAAGGATTATCATGGACCCCAGAAATAAAGATATTGGGGACCTACAGACACTGGACCCTACCCAACGTGGCTTTCTTAAGGGCAGATCCTGCCCCTTAAACATGTTTGACTCATTTGAAACAGTCATCAAGGCCATTGATGAGGGGAATGTGGTCCACACAGCCTAGCTGGACCTTGCAAAAGCCTTCCATACAATACTTCACGTGTTCATTATAGATAAGCTAACCAGCTTAAATATAAACCCCTATGTCAGTAGATGGGTTGCAAAACAGCCCAAGGACAGAACTGACATGGTCAGAAATGCTGCAGCCATGTCAGACTACAAACCAGCTACAACTGGCATCCCACAAGGCTCAGTCCTGGGACCTCCCTTGTTTGGTATATATTTCCCATAGGTACAGGCCAACATGGAAGGACTGTGTCTGAACAAGTTTGCAGAGGACTACAAACTGGGTACCATATCTGACCCTCCAGCTGACACAAGCATCCTACAAAAGGGCCACATAGAAACAGACAACTGGTGCCAGAGCCATGTCATCAAGCTAATTGCAGAAAAGTGTATAGTCATCCCCTGTGGATAAACAGTAAGTGCCCACCAATTACCACATAGGTGTTAACCCATTAAGTACTTTAGAAGTAATAAGAGACCTGGGGACACAAGTTGATAGATATCTTGCATTTGACAACCATGTGGCTGCAGTGGTTACAGAAACATACCATATACCCACCTAATCATGAAGATAGTCAGATCTAGATCAGGGGAGGTCATCGTGCCTCTTCAGTCATGCTTCATCAGCCTCACAATTGAGTACAATGGCCCCTGTGGGATGTACCTCAGCAGACACCTCCATCAACTGGAAAGACCCCAAAAGTACCTCACCAGGAGGATCAAAGAGCTCGAACAGATGACATGTGTTGCCTGATTAAACAAACTGCAGCTTCACACAGCGCCATACTGCCTGCCCAGTGGCAATCTGTGCCTGATGTATAAAGCCATGTCCAAGCTGGAATCAATGAACGTGCTGCACCTTGTAAAATCTGAATGCCAGTGAGCTATGCACATGAGAGATCTGAACCCCAGCACTGACATACATAGGACATGCTGTAGTGATTGATCCATAACCCAGAAGCTCCCTCCACTCTTGAGTAAACTCCCAGTACAGGTTAGCCAGAGAATCCCTCATTGACTCTCCTCAAGAGGAATCTTGATGAGTGAATGGGAGATGGTAGGTTTACCCTGGGTATCACTGTTATGTCACGGGTAGACAGAGGCACAGTATACTAACCTTGAAATATGTCATGGCAAAATCCAGTTACAATGTGTGTTGAAGGACAAACACACTCTCTGACTAGCATTAGAAATGTCCTAGGGCACATAGCTAGTGTTTGTCAATGTCCACCCAAGTTGCGGAATACACTACCAATGTTGGACAAGCCTGGTTTAAGTAGTCCATATCTGAACAAAATGCAACATGGTCATATGTGCACAACTGGCCTTAACCAGTCTGGTGTGCTCACTATGAATATTTAAAGCAGTGACAGGACTGAAACTCAGGATACTGTCCACCACACTGAAAGTACTGAACCAGTACACTATACGATATTACAGTGTTTGGCCAGTATGAAAGGATGTTGACAACTGTATGCAAACTATCCCATGTAAACCCTGCAGGCACAGTATAATCCCTGTTGGGTTCAAACACAAAGCAGTTGGGCAGTAAGTACACAACATGACTCCCAACACACAACTATGAATGTGAAATTTTGTTGAAGTTCACACACAACCACAAATGCGGTGGACTGCAGATTTCAACATATGGAAAGTTCTCACTGGGCATACTCTCACACTTTGATAAATGAGACATATGTCAGGCAACAAGCCATGGAAAGCCTGAACTGGGCATGCTCACACACTTAGGCCATATCTCAGTTTAGCAGTTGGCCACACATATCTGGTATTTGTATGTATTAATACAGGAACCTCCCATAATGCAGCAATCTGCCCAGTGCACACAGTTAAATGACTACAGAGACATAAGTTAAATAGTGGATCCCTCTCATATTCAAACATCTTCCACAGATACACAAGTTGTTCATCGAAACAGGGAAAGCTATGGCAATAAAGACCTGCAAACAGTTTATCAGCAACAAATATTGTGCATCTGAAAATTAAACATATGGGTGTAGAGGTCAATACTAGGCTGTTTGCCCTAGGGAATACAAGCTTAGCCAGAGTGTGCTTGGTGTCTGCCTCCCCAGTACAGTAGACTACTGTGCCTCTGTAAAGTAGGTCACAGAAGGCACCGTTTAAGGCTAATGTGCTGTGCCTCTGTCAAGCAGGGACACAGTGTAGATCCCAGGGGTTGAATTTGCAATGTCACATCCATGTGGCTGGTGTTTGCTGGAAGAGGGTTGGCGAGGACTTATAACAGTAATTGGGTGTCAATTACAGACTGAGGCGAGCCTTATCTGCAGTGTCTGGACAATTTCACTGTCAACACTTTGACGTGATGATTTTGAGGGATTGAAGTGTCGTGCCAATACTGTTCAGAGATGTCCTCCCTCTGTGGGATATTGCTCTGTAATGTATTAGCTCCCTCCTTCTGTTGTACAGCTTATATATGGCTGGTGTACACCAGACAGGTCTCCTGTTGTGGAGGAGTCTTGGGTTTATTTGGGATAGCATGATCAATGCAAACCTTCCAGATGCTCATAGAATGCAATTGTCAAGGATTATGCAGAGTGGCCTGTATAATCCCCCAGCATGGGTCCTTTGAAGTCTTCCACCCCAGTCTTCACAAGTGCAAAGTCTGCTATTGATAAATACTTTGTTTGCAGTGACTTCCTTGCCTGGGGGTGGGGATAGGATATGGATGTCCAGGGAAAGTTGGGTATGGTCAGATATTAACAATGGTGGTCTACCTCTGGTGTGGAACATAGAGTCCCCATGTTGCAGATGGTCAGGTCCAATATGTATTCCCCCTTGTAGCTGTGGTGAGTGGTCCTGCCATAGCACATGGATTCACAAATTGTAGTGGCTGTAGGGTGATGTTGTTGAGGCCTGAGTAGTTCTGCCCACACAATGTATCTGTACCTGAAGTTAACCACTGCAATGGTGTATGTGAACACCTTCATATCCTACACTGTTCCCAGGGAAGCAAAGTGTGTTTCCTGGATATGGGAGGTGGGAGGGGTGGTCTGAACTGGTTGTATTGTGTGGTCATGAAGCATGGTATAAAACATAACCTGGCAGTGCTGATGTGAATATCTGACCCTGAAGTAGGTGGCTGTTAATGCATATATATGCTATCCCCCTAACTGACAGATAGTAATAGATGTACATACCTCTTTATAAATAATGATGTCAGCACCCTATAAATACTGCAGGAGAAGAACAGATATCCAATAATTCGAATAGTGTGCTTCGCTAATGCGTCTCTCTCAAGTGTCATAATATAGTTAAGTAGGGGTTTGAATCCTGCAAATGCTCAGTGTGTGTTTGGATGAGGGTGGTTAGTGTGTGTGCAATTCTGTGTGAAAGTAATGTCCCATTTGGCAATTAGAAGAACACACTACATGACGCACATTCCTCTTTCTAAACACTGATGATGTCAGCACCCTATAAGTATAGCAGGAGAAAGAAAACCTCTCAGTAATGCGAATAGCGTGCTCTGCTAATGCGTCTCTCTCAAGTGTCATAATATAGTTAGGTAGGGGTTTAAATCCTGCAAATGCTCAGTGTTTGGATGAGGGGGGTTAGTGTGTGTGCAATTCTGTGTGAAGGAAATGTCCCTTTTGGCAATTAGAAGAACACACTACATGATACACATTTCTCTTTGTAAACACTGATGATGTCAGCAGCTATAAGTATAGCAGGAGAATGGAAACCTCCCAGTAATGTGAATAGCACACTCTGCTAATACGTCTCTCTCAAATGCCATAATATAGTTATATAGGGGTTTGAAACCTGCAAATGCTCAGTGTGTGTGTTTGGGTGACGGGGTTAGTGTGTGTGCAATTCTGTGTGAATGAAATATCCCATTTGGCAATTAGAAGAACACACTACATGATGCACATTCCTCTTTCTAAACACTGATGATGTCAGCACCCTATAAGTAAAGCAGGAGAAGATGAACTTCCCAGTAATGCAAATAGTGCACTCTGCTAATGTGTCTCTCTCAAGTGTCATAACAGAGTTAGGTAGTGGTTTGAATCCCACAAATGCCATGTGTATTTTTGTCACACAGTTTGTCCATGTGTGTGGGGGATGTTGCTCTTAATATTGTATGACATAGATTATATCAGTAATGTCAATGCACACATGAGGTATGTGTGTGCCACATAGACATATGTACCTTTGACCTTAAATAGTTCCCATGTCTGAAGCCTGCCTCATGTGAATACATGGAATTTGCATTACACAACTTTTTGACTGTGGTTTTCTGTGCAGGGGCTGCGTTTGGTATGTGAATATACAGTGAGAGTAGTCTATGGTGTCATCTTACCAGTGAGGGATACACTTCTGGTCCAGAGCATATAGTCCACATTTTGGTGATGATCAGGTGCAACCTGTTTTCCCCTCTTGTGGGAGTGGTAACAAGTTGTTCCATAGCAATTGAGTGTATGGATTCTAGGAACCTTTCACCTAGGGTGTTGGAGCTACAGTAATGCTCCCAGTCTATGTGTGGGTAAATGAAGCTGCCCAATATATTGTTGTTTGGAGACACCTGCAGATATTCCATGTATTCTTAAGTAGGCCAAGTGGGTTACCTGGGTTTAGGAGTGTGGTCTGTAGCAGGCTATGAACTGGAAGTCAGTTTAACCCACTGTTAGTTGCATGTGGATAGTCTGTGATGCGTCACACTGTGGCAACAACCTGGGGGTGTGGGTATAGGTACATAGGTTCATAGGTTCATACTAGGCAATCTGCCCTAGGGCATTTATAAGCCAAGCCAGAGTGTGTTTGGCTTTCGCCACCCATTTTAGATTAATGTTGCTATGCCCTTTTCTGAGGTTAGTATACTGTGCCTCTGTCTAACATTGACACAGAAGTGATACCCGGGGTACACCTACGATCCCCCATCCACTCATCATGATTCTTCTTGAAGAGAGTCAATGAGGGACTCTGCCTAACCTGGACTGGGATTTTATTCCAGAGTGAAGGGAGCCTCTGGGTTATGAATCTGTCCCTCCAGCATGTCCTATTGATGTCAGTGCTGAGGTTCAAGTCTCTCGAGTGCAAAGCTCGATGGGAGTTGGATTTTCTGAGGTGCAGCATGTCCATTACTTCCGGGTTGGACGTGGCATTATACGTCAGGCACAGACCACCTCTGAGCAGGCGCTATGCCACTGAGTATGGAGTTATGTTAACCGGGCAGCATATGGCATCTATTTGAGCCCTTTAATCCTCTTGGTGAGGTAGTTTTGTGGTCTTTCCAGTTGCTGCAGGTGTCTGGTAATGTAAATCCCAAAAGGGGCATAGTACTCAATTATGGTCCTGATGAGGGATGAGTAAAGAGGTACGATGTCCTCCCCTGATCTAGATGTGAATCCTGTCATGATTAGGTGGGCTATATAAAATGTTTTTCTAACCACTTTGGCCACGTGGTCGTCAAATGAGAGATTGCTATCAACTTCGGTCCCCATGTCCCTAATTACTTCTTCCGTACTTAATGGATTACCACCTATGTGGTCATTTGTGGCCACTTTGTTTTTGCCAAAGGGGATGACTATACATTTTGTGGCATTTAGCTTAAGGCCATGGCTCTGGCACCAGTTGTCTGTTTCTATGAGGCCCTTTTGGAGGATGGTTGTGTCAGCTGGAGAGTCAATTATAGTGCACAATTTGCAGTCATCCGCGAACTTGGTCAGCCACAGTCCTTCCGTGTTGGCCTGTACCTCTGAGACATATATACCGAACAGGAGAGGTCCCAGGACTGAGCCTTGTGGGACGCCACTTGCAACTGGTTTGGAGTCTGACATGGCTCCAGCAATTCTAACCATGTGGGTTCTGTCCTTGAGCCAGTTAGCAACCTATCTAGTGACATTGGGGTGTATATTTAAGCTGGTGAGCTAATCTATAATGCCCGAGTGGGGTATTGTATTGAAGGCTTTTGCGAGGTCCAGGTAGGCTGTGTGGACCACCTTCCCCTTGTCAATGGCCTTGGTTACTGTTTCAAAGAAATCAACCAGGTTTAAGAGGCAGGATCTGCCCTTAAAGTCAAACTTGGTAGGATCCAGTGTCTGTAGGTCCCCAATATCTTTATGTATGAGGTCCATGACGATCCTTTCCATAGCTTTGCATACTAAGCTAGTTAGGATCCGTTGAGGCACCACCTTTGTGTAGAGGGACCACTGCTGTTGTATGCCACTCTTTGGGTACATAACCTGTGGTAAGGCTGAGATTGAACAGTAGTTTTATGTTTAGGTTTAGCTCATCTTGGAGTCCATGTAGGATACAGCCCGGGACACCGTCTTGTCCCATTGATGCTGTGTTATTTGCTTTGGAGAGGGCGGTTCTTACCTGAGCATCTGAGATGTCAGGGGGGCAGCACTCTGCTGGGATAGATATTTGCCCTTCTGGTGGGGAGGGGGGGAGAAGTTTGCACCGAACCTGTCAGTTAGGATGTTGGCAATGTCTGTGGGTTCAGTGTAGTGTTTTGTCATTTTGGACTAATTCTGAGCATATCTGGAAATTCCCACCCAGGTTCCTAACATAACTAAAGAAAGCCTTGTGATTATCCTTAGTGTCCTGTGCATTTCTTCTCTCGAAGCTGGCCTTAGATGATTTTATGAGTGCCCATAGTATTTTGCTAACACTGAACAGAGATGCCTCCCCTTTTTGGGATTGTCCTCTATCATGTAGTAGCTTCCTCCTTCTATTGTATAGTTTGTTTATGGCTGTATTCAACCAGACAGGACGTCTACCTTTGTAGGATTGGGTCTTGTTTTTATTTGGGATTGCATGATCCAGGCATTCCTGAAGGTGTTCATAGAATACGTTTATAAAGGATTCTGTGGTCTGGGCCGTATTTTCCACAGGTCCTGGGGCTTTGAAGGATTCCACCTCGGTTTTGAGGGGTGTGGAATTTGCTGTAGAGAAGTTTTACACTGTGGTTTTGTGGGCAGGGGGTGGGGTTGGGATGTGAATATCCAGTGACATTAGTTTATGGTCTGATCTTACCAGTGAGGGGTACACTTCTGGTCTGGAGCATAGAGTCCCCATGTTGGTGATGAACAGGTCCTGCATGTTTCCCCCTCTTGTGGGAGTGGTATTAAGTTATTCCATAGCATTTGAGTGTATAAATGCTAGGAACCTTTGAGCTAGGGTGTTGGAGCTAGACTAAGGCTCCCAGTCTATGTTTGGGTAGTTGCAGTCCACCAATATAATGGTGTTTGGAGAGACCTTCATATTTCCAGTGTTCTCAGTAAGGCCAAGTGGGGTTCCTGGGTTTGGTAGGGTGGTGTGTGCCAGGCAATGAACTGGAAGGCAGTTTTACCCACTGTTAGTTGCACATGGATAGTCTCTAATGCTTCGTGCTGTGCCACCAACCTGGAGGTGTGTGTATCTTTGACGAATATTGATACTCCCCCTCCTGTTCTGGTTCAGTGCGAGTTTTGGGTCCAACAAGCATGGTATGAGGTATAACCTGGCAGTGCTGGGGTGCTCTTGGGAGCCTTGAACCATGATTATGTTTCTGCACAGATATTGATGTTCTCCATGCTAAGGACAGTTTCCAGTGCATGCATCTTGAGGTTTATACTGCTGGCGTTGAGTAGCATTACTATTAGTTTCCTATCCCTTGAGATACCTACGGAGGTGGTTTTGTCTTTTGAGCCTTGCCTAAAAAAGGCACTATGGGGGTAGCAAGAGCCTTTGCCAATATCTGAAAGCCGAGGGGTGACAGGTGCAAGCTATCCCTAGCAAAGCATCGTGGCTTGTCGAGCATGTCATCCCAGGCTGACAGGCATTGGATCCCCTTTGAATGACACCAAAATGTAAGCCAATTGTTGAAATTGATCATCTTGTCTTCATATTGTGGCATCATTCTTGGTGAGGGTAAGATGCTACTCAAGGTCAGGGTCATACCAGCCTGTGCCACATGCTCAGAGAGCTCTTCTATGTCTCTTATCATGTAGTCCAGGGAGGTACATCTCAGGTCATTCACACTGGCATGGACAATGACTGAGTCATATTTGTGCATGCCTTGGAGTGACCTGTGTGCTTGTGTTATGTGGCGGATCATAGTGCCCGACAGGCATCTCACCATGACCTTCTCCTTGTTCAGCCTGGTGAGTGGGATGTCAGTGTGCCTGATGATAGAGGCACCTATTACAAGTGTATCAGGTGTGTTGTTTAGCCTTACGGGCTGTGACTGTTCGGCACACTGGCTTTGTGAGCTATGTGTTGCACATGTTCTGTTCTGGGGTAGCAGTTGCTTGTGTGTCTGCTTTGGAGGTGTCTGCTGCTTAGGCAGATTTTGATTTAGAGACTCCGAGTATGTTTTCGTGTGTTTATGTGTTTGGTTTGCTGTCATGGTAGGTCTATGTGAGACTGGAATTGTAGTGATTGTGGTTTCCTTCTCCTCCTGACAGATTTTGCCAGTACTGAGTTGAGAGAGCTTAGCCTCCAGTTTGGCTATATGGTTGCATCTCTCACATGTGCTGGAATTTGTTGGGAGGAGGAGAGGGTTGTCTGTGTACATGAGGCAGTTGTAACATTGCTTCAAGATTCCCAGATTCACCAGCTGGACCAGAGAGGAGATTGACAACTGACCTTTGGACATGCTAGAATAGTATTGGGAATTCCTTTATAATTGACAACAAAAAGGGCCAATGGGAAACAAGGTACTCAAGGTGAGTTTGTGAGGGTGTAGTGCTTTTAATTTGTTAGTGCTGGCATATATAAATGCTTTAGTGAGCAAGTGCCAGGTAACTCAAATGCAATGTGTTACAGGTAACTTAAATGCAAAAATGACAAACAGTAACTTTTTTTCAAGTGAAACAAGGAAATAAGTACAGTAAGCAATGCAGATGTCACTAGGGATCCACAGAGGCGCTGTAAAGCTGCGTTTCATGTGGAATTAGTGTTTCAGGGGAAATAACAAGCAAACAAGCATACAAACAAAGCTGCATTCAGCAGGCCTGGATCTAGTCTATGCTACAGCAAACAAGGTGTACCTACTTCAGTAAGAAACAGTTCAAATATGCAGGCACTATAAGACTTTAGCCAGAAATTCCCAGCTGAGATGGGCAGAGTCCAGCCTCTCCTCCCACAAGAGTGCAGACCATGAACCTTCGTAATGTAAAATAGCTGGCCTGAAGCCCAAGTGCCTAAACCAGAACTAATACACATTTAGAATAACAGACACTGAGCCCTCAATCAGCAGTTCCCAACTTAGTAGGATGTAAGCTACCTGTCCTGACACCACAGTATCCTTGACATTTAATGAGACTCACCCTCCTGTCATAGTTAGTTCTGTGTTTTGGGGCTGTCAAGCATGGTATGAGGTGTAACCTGGTAGTGCTAGGGTGCACTTGGGAGTCTTGAACCTGTTGTCTATTACTACACAGATATCAACATTTTCCATGCAGAGCAGAGTTTGGACTGCATGCATCTTGTGGTTTACATGTCCATCATTGAGTATCATTACTTCCATTTTCTTATCCCCTGTGCTACCTATGTAGGTGGCCTTCTATTTTCAGCCTTACCACTAGAATGCAAAGATGTGCAGACATTACACTATGGTAATTAATAGGGGTGTACCAAACAATACAATGACAACCATACTGTTAATGCATCATGCATGCTGGGATATACCCACAATGATATCATTACACCGTACTGTTGACATCATGATAATATTACTACACTTCTATGTAGTCACCCTGTGCATCAGCACCATGTTAACCTGTTCCTGCATCAATGTTACAGATTGCAGGAGGTGGCACAGTTTCATCATATGCACAGGGTGTGTACTTGGTATGCCTGAGTCTGCCATTGATACAACCAATCAACATGTATGTGTGTGTGTGTTAGTGAGGGACAACAGTACAAGATGGGGCAATGCTGATGCGGTGTGTGCGTGTATGTGTTAGCCCTAGGTGTTAGCATTATGCATGTGTGTATGCATGCACACAGTTCCACCTCGTGGCTGCCATATACGGGTGTTTGTGGACAGCCACAGACTGTACCTGCCAGGTCATACAGATCACTGTCTCTGGCCATGGACATGGTAACTGTGCCTGGCAGGGGTGCTATGGACAGTATCAGGTACTAAGCCGGACTGGTTACTGTCATCAGAAGCAGTTGGTTGATGACTGGAGACATGTCCCTGCTGGGACTGTACAGAGCCACGTGCACGTGGTCTCCTAGGGCCGTCTGATGACAGCACAGACCCAGCATTGCTGGGGCTGGTACTGGCACTATGGGAGCGGCTGTGGGTTTGTTGTCGTCTGCAATGACTGCCAGCTGCTGATGTTGCTGGCAAATGTCCAAATCGACGCCTCAACTGTCCTGCATTGCCCTGGCTCATGGACATGTAGTTGTGGAACAGATCTA